>NW_010112645.1:239003-243792 GCF_000699245.1 Pterocles gutturalis | reverse complement strand
CGCCCAAATCTCCAGCCTGTCTACGTCTCACTGAATAGAAATGTTTGTGTGCTTGGGTAGAGCTTGAATTCAGAGAATTTCTGAATGGTGTATCCAAAAGCCAATTTTTGAACCCATTGAACTGCATTATCTGCAGTTGCTTTGCCATTTGTAACTAGTTATTCTATGTTAACAAGCAGCAGAGAAATCGCGATAAGAGTCTTACAGTGTGATGTAGTCAGTAGCGGTGGCAATAATAAAATGAAGTTTCTGTTATAAATTGGCTTGAATTTGAGGTGGCTTTTTTGTCTAATGTGCAGTTTCATTGCACATGGGACATTTTTTGCTTTAGCTTCACTGTGTGCAACATGAAAAGACCGCTACTAGTTATTGTATGGGATCCATTCTCATCATCATGAACATCTTTTTCTCAAACTTTTTGACTAACATGCAGTTTCTATAAGACACTATGTTTTCTGCTGCCAGAAATATGTTTTATATACTGCTTGCGTATCCAATGGCAAATGGTATTTTTGCCTAAATATACATCAAAGGGACCTATGCCACTGATGACTTGTGGGACTTTTCTGTACTGCATGGAAAGAAGAAACTGGCCAATTTCCTTCTTTAGAGTGCTGTTTTCTGACCATAAATTTCACCAAATGAGCACACTATTGCCAGGTTGGCTTTCAAAATGCCTAACTTCTACTGAGGCAACTTGTAGGAAGTCCTATGTTAATCTTTGTAATTGAGATCTTTCTATCTGTTCCCTTTCAGTGACATTATTGAATGCATTTTATTAAACATGACGGTATTCACAAACACCCTCTCCTCCCCCAACCCTCTTGATTCTCTTTATTTCTTTATGCATGGACAAACTTTAGAGTGTCCTACTCCAAATGGACCTCTGTAGCTTATAGTGTCTCATTGCTATTGGTAATATAAGAGAAACTCCACTTTCCTTTTTTAGAACTTTGAAAGCTGAAGTATTAGAAAGCTTTAGGAAAGAAACATTTGTGGTTATTCACAATATTTTTATCCCTGTGTTACTGCTGGAAATATGAGTGGTTATGTCTTTTTTTATCTGATTATTCATTACTAGAAAGCTAATCAAACTTGGAATTATCTTGAGTAATTCAGAATGGCAGACTTTGAGGATAAAGAAGCAAGCTTCTCCCTTGTGAGGTCTCTAGAGAGAACACAACTGACCTCTGCTTGCCTAAGCATGATCCATAAATCTCCTCTTTTGTTTGCTTTGATGCAAAACCATCCTGGCCCTTGCCTGAATGAGGATTGCAGAGAGTGAAAGCTTGCCCTGCACTGAACATGGAGTCAGATAGGTCTAGTTTTGGGACTTAATTTCTTTTACTTTCACAAAGTTTTGTTGTCATAAGAAAAAATAGTTACTTATTCTTGGGTGTGAAACTTGTCTGTGTCAGTCTAAGCCAGCACAGCCTCAGCTGTGTGTCTGTATTTTGGTCTGACTAGCTCAAGAAGCCTCAGCACACCACACAAAGCTCCTCTGTCTCTAGGTTGAGTAACAGCTATATGATACTCCCAGACATACCTTTCCTAACCACATGACATATTGCCATTCCAAGTACTGAAAGACTGTATATTTCTCTTTCCTGTTATTATAAATTCCATGTAAAAACTAAACTTCAGAAATACAACGAGGTATTTGCCAGAGACTTGAACCCGGGAGAGGGAGTTTTTCTGGGATCTCTTCTGACAGTTTGGACCTCTCCACACACTCAGGTGGCCCTCAGGGGATGTGTGGAGACCTACACTCAAAACAGGGGTGCAAGAAAGAGAAATGTTTTTATGGGCATAAGAGGTAGTGACCTGAGGTGACCCCTTTAAATCAACAAAAATGTGCAAAAAGTTTTGGTTGCATGAACAGAGAGAGAGCTTGAGTAGTCTAGAAAAATAAGGGGAAAAGGAACACACCGGATGGAAGACAGCAGGGACAGTGTGAGGAGAGTGGGAGAGGAAAAGTCCAAGGTGGGAACTGGGTACAATGGGCTCCAAGAATGAGAGGTGCCAGGGAAGGAAGAAAAGGGTGTGTGTCTGAAATCTGTGGAGAATTTCCATTGGAATTTCTGTTTGGGGAAAGCAAGGCAGCAAACTGCTTGACAGGGGTAAGATTAGAAGAAGTATAAAGAAAAAAACCACTAAACTTTGAAAGAGTCCCTCAGCCAGAACTGCCTCTGCTGCAAGAAAAGTGATGAGATTCTGGAGGCAGGAGTAATCATGCCTTCCGGACAAGAAAACAAAATCCCTACAAGCTTAGGGGACAAAACTAGCACAGAAGAAGAATCAAAAATTGACCCAAAGCTGAGAGGAATGCGGGAACTGCTGCTGATCTAAAAGAGAGGGAATTATCCAGGGCAGTTCATGTGTTCCTGGCGTGAGGCCAGAGAATGGAATTTAGCTGTCAGGGAGCAGCCTTAACAAGGTAATTAGTTTCATGTGCAATTCTCGCAGCTCCACTAATTACAGACGCCCTCCCCTGGGGCTCTTTGTAACTGTCATTGCCTCCTGTTTATGCCCAACCACTTGTGCCCACCAGCGGGGTGTCAGCCCATCTCTCTGAGTGGCAGCAGTGTCGATGGCAGGCTTTAGGACTGGGAAGAACCTCTTTCTGTTTGTGCTGTTCTTGCTGTGGCTGTACAGTTCCTACCTAAAGTTTGGCACTGAAAGCAATATTCTGTGTAAATAGTAATTTAAAAGAACTCAACAAAAAACCAATTGTATAGCAGGGTAGGAATCTGCAGCCATTTCAAACAGTCTCTGAACTGTCATTTCACTTACATCCTTCTTGAGGAAGGCTCAGAACATGCTCGTCTTCAGACCCAGTCTACTTGCCTGTCATTCTTTGTGAGGATTGGCAATAGTTTTATGATCACTACCAATAGATTTTTGTCTTTCAGAGCTAAAATGCCTCCCTTTTTCATTCTTTTGGTTTAACACATGATACTTTTTTGGAATTCAGGTTCATCATTGCTCTGTCAGGTTGTGGGAGCCTACTGCAGTCCCATTATTTCAATATTTTCATTTTATTCAGTTAGGTTCCAGATTCAGAGGCTATACCTTTTTCAGTCTTTGAGAAAAAATAAGTCTGTTTTTTGTTGAAGAGTTGCTCCTATGAGATGAACTACCTGGAGTATTTAAAAAATGTGTGTCTAAAAGGCAAATTCTGTTCTTGTTTATCTTATCAGTATTTAAAGTTTGAGTAAACAATATTTGGGGTGAACAATTCTCTTCTTTGATCTGCTTCCTCTAGGGTGAGATTCTCCATTTGGTTGACTTGAAGGAAGGAAGATTTACTTCAAGGGAGCAATGGTCACTGTCCATTCAAACTTGCTTTGTACTTCCCTGTATCTGAGCTAAAAGAAACTAGGAGATGTTATACAGGAGAGAGGAGAAAAGGTGAGACCATAGTATATAAAGGTTTTGATACTGCTTATGTTTGCCTGCAGTAGAGTTGCTGTTAATTTATACCAATGTAAACTTGCTGAATTGGGGGCACAATCTGGTTTGTGGAAGAACAAGACCTACTTTACGCCAATGGCAGCAGCAAATATAGCCATCTAGGCTTACAGTTAAATATTCAGCTGTAGATTAAAAGAGGATTTACAATATCCCCAAGTCCCAATCATTCTGACTTAGGCTGTGTCTGCAGTGCATGGCTGGCTGGAAACGCTAACTGCGCTCCAACCTTTCAGAGTCCTGTATCATAACCTTCTGTCTTTAGGACTGAAAAACCTCCAAAGAACTTGAATCAGAAGAAAGACGAATGTGTGAGATCTTCCTTTTCTGGTGCAGCTGGAACAATTGTCCATCATACTTAAGACTGGGCTGAAAGGGGGAAACTGACAGCACAGAGAGTAAAGAACTTCTTACAAAATATCTGAACTGTGTCTGATGGTATGAAGATGCCTCTCATAAGTTGCAAAGGCAAAAAGCTTAGTTTAAATCGCTATGGATTTAACAATCCAGCCCTTTAGGATCCTGCTTAGTCCATGTCGTTGTACGAAAGAAAATAAATTTATTTGCTTTTCCTTTTCCATGACAGCAGTAGTGCCAAGAAAGCTTTTCTGTATTAAGAGGAGTTAGACCTAGTGCTAGGGACAAGAGAAAATGGATGTACCTTATGGAGAGTCTTGTTTCCTTTGTTAATGGGGAAAAAAGTTACATTTGTTTACAGCAGCGGCTGGCCTAGATGTTCAGACCAGATGTTTTCTACTTTCAGAAGAATGTTACCAGTTTCTCAGGCACACAATATTTTGAGTAGAATGCATGTGAATGCTGGCTTTGATATATGGTATAGCAACTGCAAATTTGTTTACAGGAAGTTATATTGCAAACAGTAGCATTAAATGTCGCCCAGTTTGATGGACAGAAAAATGTGTAGACTATGAAATTCACCCCCAAACAGAGCAGAAGCAACCTCACTGAGAGCGGGGTGGAACATTGTTGTACAAGTGCACACATTCCTATGGCAAACATATGCATTTCCTGTCTGTTTTTTATCTTTTCTCATCTCTGAGATAAAACATATTACACATAATTTCTTCATAAGCTGGGTTCGCTAGATACAATTGAAATTATATATTTATATAGGCACATACTGAGTGCATTCTACTACACTGACATATGAGCAAAGTTAAGAAAATACTTTGTTTTTGATGTGTGAGAAATTTTAGAGAATAGATGTAATTGTTTCTTCTTAGAAAGGGATGTAAGAAATATTAGGATGTGGGCATTTGATTTAATTCCCTCAGAGTCCAGTTATGACTCAATCTTT
>NW_010112645.1:206397-238972 GCF_000699245.1 Pterocles gutturalis | reverse complement strand
CTTTCCCTAAAAACACTAGAAAAATATTTGGAAATACAGTAACAGTCACACCTTTAGATTTATTCTAAGGGTGAGTTGTGCTGTCATGTCTGATTTGTAACTGACCCTGATTTCTGACAGACCAAGCAACACACATGTTTATTTTTATGGACTGTCTGCATCGAAAAATCTATCTGAGCATAGGGTCTCTTCTTTCACCCTTTTTTTGCCCTTTTTTTCCTGTTCTCAGATTCAGGAGGGGACATCTTTAATTTCTCCAAGCAGGTATCTATAAATATTTTTGTGGAACAATCAGGTCTTCTCTATCTGTCTTCAAGAGAAGTGGTGACTTCAACAATTACTTCCCTTTATTCTGCTGCCTCAGCTGCTGTGAGGACATGTAGTAAAGGTCCCAGGATTTGTCCCTACTTTTTCGCTAAGACCAACTCTGTTGACTGACTCAAGGCTAGAAAAATTTACGTCACTGTAAGAGGTGTTGAGTGAACTCATAAGAAGGGACACAAGGGCGCTGACAATGTGGGCACTCATGCTGTGTCATAGCGCTTCCTGGCATGCTATGGAGTCAGGATGCAGAATCAGCCAGCTTCAAGCACTTTCCTGCAGGAGTACACTTATACCTGTACAGAATCACCACAATGTCTTTGGAGTGACACATGCTGCTGTATCTTCTGCCACCAAAGTAGTATCAGGGCACAAAACCTCTTCACTGAATGATTGTCACGGGGACACTCTGACTGAGCCTCCTCCTGCACACAACAGACCACCAAATAATTACAGTGTACTAATGGCATGTCATCATCCACACAGCACACCCAACTGAAAAATGGGGATGGCAAGTTATCCTTCTTCAGCTGCTTATTCCATGCAATAACAATCTGGTCTTTGACTGAAAAACATTTCAAAAAGAAAAAAAGTAGGTTGTACAAAGTGAAAATTACTGCACACAAAGCTCTCTCCCATGACCCAGAGAAGGATACTGAAAAATATTATTTTTATTCTCATTACTAACTTCTACTCGAATCATACAGTACATACAATATTTTTTGTAAGAATACAGCTTTTCAAGATTATGGTTTCTGCTAAAGATGGCCCTGAGCCTGGACATGGCTATCCCAAGGTCTGTGGGGAAAGGAAGTGGGTGGAGATCATGAACTAAAACTAGATCCCTGGTCACATTTTGTAAATGAACTCTCTCTGAGTTTTTTGACCTGAATGCCTCTGAACTTTGAAATCTTGGTGCTGGAAATCTAGAACTGGCTTCTGTGGCTAGGATTTTTTTCCTTTTGCTCTTCAGTGCTGACTCTCTGTTACGCCACCTTTGAAATGTAAGAGAGCCTTCAATTTATGTTACTTAGTTTCAACATTGTTAGTGACTGCTCATCCTTTCCTAAAAGCATAGGTAAGCATGGATGCAAAAGTGAGTGAAAGTCTTGTTCAAAAAGATGAGTTCGTATGGCAGGTACAGTGTATGCCATTACCAGTCACAACCGCTTCTAGCTCTAGTAAGCAGATTGCAATTGCAAGACCCGATTTACTGTAAATTGGGATAGTTCCATAAATTTAAGTGGTGATACCTTGATTTATAGCAACGCAGAGCTGCTCCTCCTTGCTTTGCATGAAAAGAATAACATATCTCCTGCATATGTCATGTTTTCCTGCATATAACATTTTTTATTACCCTACATTCATTATTACTGAAAGGGAGTGCTAATTCAAAATCACAACTTCTAAGGAAGCTGGGGCTACTTTGCCAACAACAGCACCATATACCAGCTTTTACTTCAGGATGAAGTCTGTTATGTATCTAGCAGATTTGTTTTTCATCAAAATAGAGATAATATATTAAATGTGGCCCTTTAAAGGCTACAGGGTTTCTGAAAAGGGCTTTTTGGGGATCAAGTTGCATTCATTGCAAAACTTGATATGGAGATTTTGAAGCTCATTAAAGAGCTTTATGGCATGTAGTCAATGCCACTACTACCACAAGTCTACAAAATTTTTCCAAATTACAATTCCAGGCATATTTTGGTTTCTTCTGAGCAAAAACAAGTGACACTGTAGGAAACTATAGGCTAAGAAAAGAAAGAAATGGGGTGTGTTTCTCCATTTGAGTAAGTCCTGCTAACTTGCAATAATATGTTGAGTATCACTGTAAAAATCATTGAAATGTCAGACCAAAACACAAAAGACAGTGTTAGACATAGGCCACCCAATTTCAGAAAAAGATTCAGATTCCAGTGACCTAACTCTGTAGCTGATTGACAACTTCTTTTGACCAATTTCTGCATTAAGAATGGTCAAGTCTTCTTGGGTTTTTTCCCTTACAATACTTTATTACATTTAATCTGACATTCTTATTGGAGTACTTAATCACAGTACATTTTAGCAAATACTAAAGCTTAGGCACTGGAATTGGAATTTAAGAAGAATTCAAGAATCAAATTCAAAACAGTGGTTTCCAAGTCTTCATTTAGTCACTGCTCATATAGTTCTCCAGCTATGCATGTAATTTCCTAAATCTCCAGGTAACTAAAATTTTGCTTCTGGACATGGACAGAAGCATTTCAGTTTTAGTTTTTCTGAGCATTTCAGAATCTATCACAAACATATTGACAGACTAGTAATTCCATACTTAAGTTGCTGTAATGAGATGACTTCTGTTTTACATGTCGGGAAAGACTCTAGCTGCCTACTGAAGGTTATAAGAATTACAAAAGCACACTTTTGTTAGTCTCACCTGAATTTTTATGCCCTCCTAAATGTTTTGGAAGAAGCTGCCAATATTGAGAATTATTGTCTTATAATTCTTCTGCAACTTCTGATGTTTCTTAGCAGTATTATGTTAATTCTTTTAGGAGCTTCCAAATCTGGTAGTCCAATAGAGGTGGGGCTGACACAGCTCTGTGTCCTTGGGTCCAGCCAGTAGTGAGACCAAACATGTATTCACAACAGAAACACAAACATGTATACATATATGCACAAATATGCAGAATATGCAGCTGGTCACAAAGATCAACAGAGACAGAAAACACAGCACTCACACATATACAAACAGCACCAATGCCCTCCTCCTCTTCCTCTGGCTGCTCAGGATGAGAGCCCGTTAGTGTAAAATGTATAAGTATACACATATCTAAGCCAATATGAAGTTCTCTGTATTAGCTGGTCTTAGACACCCAGTCTACCCAGTAGCTGTCTCAGGATCCCCTGGTTTCCCAGATGCCTCACACACATGCAGATAGGTTTCTCCAGTGGCTGGCCCAGACCTATGACCTTACCAGGAGCTGACATCCAAATCTCAAGGTCTCTCTAGTAGCTGGCTTGGACCTCCTGATCTTCCACCAGCTAACTTTCAGACAACTCTTTTTCCTCTTGTATCTGGCCCAGACTTACAGTCACACCAATACTTGCCTAAGCATCTTCTTGCTGCCCAGTCTGGCTTGATGTTCAGTAGTGATCACACATGAACACACACAGCCACACAAATGCACACTCTCTGGTCTCTCCAGTCATTGCCACCCCTCATGTGTGGGCCCTGATGCCCCATGGTCTGCCTCCAGTTACTGCACTTAGACATCTGTATATACAGAGACCCATGGAGCAGGGAGCCTCTCACCAATGAGAAGAGTTGGAAATTGAGTATAATGAGAAGATGGGATAGACTGCATGGCCAGACAAACACATGGGCCAAATGCCAGTTTATTGTCTCTGTTTTCCTCTAGTTACCCACACTTGTTGCTCCTTGAACTCTCCATTCCCCCATCTTTGGTACTTACCCTAAAAATCTCATAAGTCTTGTACAATCACACAATGCTCACCCTCTGCATCCCACAATGACTCCCATACCCTGGGGCTGAACCCCCTCAGTCTGAAAGGAGACCCAGAGAGCCTCTCCCGCAGACTCACAGATGGGGGCTGCCCCTGGCCCATGGGGCTGAGGCTTCCCTGTGACAGCTTCTTTCTCTGAGGAGGTTATTGGAGTTCCCCCATCTACCATTGTGTCTATCTGCTCCTTCATGTTCATGGAGGTGAGCCTGTAATCACATTACCTAACAAATTCCTCTGTGAGGGTCTCCAGAAGATTTTTCTGAAAGTCTGCTACAGATAATTAGAAGGGAAGTATAACAGGATGCTAACAGATGGAAGAAGGAAAGTACAATTGTGGCTTACTTAATGTGTATTCCATTTGGTGCACAAATTAGAGCAGTATTTTCTTAACCTAAAAATCACTTATGGAAGAGTAATGCTTCTAAAGCTAAAATCACAGTTCTGCTTATTCAGCCTAGAAAGAACTGATGAGCCAAGACAGATGACAATGATAAATCAGACAATTTGAGAAAATTTCAGGAAAAGAGAAGAAACAAATTTGGAAAATGTTTGTTTGTTTGCTCTGTATTGTTTTACCAGTGTAGTGAATGGTGGTGGAGGACTGCAGAGCGGTGGCCTGCTGTGGATGATGTATATTACAGCTGCCATTAGTTCAGAGAGGATCTCGAGAACAAGAACGTGATACCAGGAAATGCAATATGACATTCAGAATTATTTTTTCCTATGCATGTAAATTTGGATTTTATTTCTGAAATTCTGAACAGTGAAGTGTAACTTTATTTTTACCCTGGGCCTGCTGTTACACTATGTGAGTAACAGATGATGACTTTCACTAAGTGTCTGCTGCAAGCTGTGAAAACTGAATCCCCAGCCCATGGGTTACAACAGTAGCTCCTGCTATCTGAAAGCATAGTTTAGAGTTCAAGTCATTTTGTTTGCTTAAGAATGTCTTTCGTGTTCCAGTGATAATGTTGGCACACACTGCTGAGAATTAAGAAGATAGGGAACACAGCTTATTTCATTTTATTGGCTATGGGAACCTGGATGTTGAGGGAAGTTTCGGAAATAACCTGTGGACACAACTGCTAGATTCCAATCCCAGTCACTGTGTGGCTGCAGGCATGGCATGGCTACCTTGGGACGGACCCTCTTTCAGTGGGCCCAAGCTATTAGAATTTCAGGATGCTAAAAACCACACCATTGTCGTAGTGTAGACACCGTCTGCCTGAGTTAGTCTGCTGTTGGGCCCATGCTACTGTGTCCTAGTTTCAGGTAGGGTTATTGAAATGGATGCAGTTCAGGGCCAGCCTGACGCAAAGGCCTGGCTTCTGGTGGCTCTTGTCCTGTAGGAGCGGAAGTCTTGTCACTGTGATCTTCTGCCTTCGAGTCCTGGGCTCAGTGCAAGCTGCATGAACTCAAGTCTGCTTACACCCAGCGGTGCAGAACGGCCCTTCATATCTCTGCGATTTCATCATCCCACTGACACTGCTTTTTGAAACCTGTGGATTTAAATATTTAGAAATATTATACATAGATGCAGTGCATATGTAATGGTTAAACTAAATGCTAGGTCTGACCAACCTTTACAGATTTAAATGTAGCTAGGAACCTGTTTTTGGAGCTAGAGGCCATTTCTATTCTTTACATTATTGCTGTAGCATCTTATAGTTATTTTAAG
This sequence comes from Pterocles gutturalis, assembly GCF_000699245.1. Lineage (NCBI taxonomy): Eukaryota > Metazoa > Chordata > Aves > Pterocliformes > Pteroclidae > Pterocles > Pterocles gutturalis. The sequence continues at coordinate 233,466 of NW_010112645.1, read as the reverse complement.
TAAGCCAAGAAATAAAATTAATTTTTGAAAACAGTGATAAATTCAGTATTTTGTCTTTTCTGTTGGATGGTCTAGGACATGAAGCTGAACTTCTGTGCAGAAAGCAGGTAAATGAAATAGACAAATAATCTTGATACACAGCTCATATGCTAAGCAAAAGAAAAGGATGCCTCCTAAAATAATTATGTTGGGTTTTATGGTATTATTGGTAATACTTACTATGCAAACAGCAAGAAGGTTCTAACCTGACTTTGAGTCTGATTCTGTTAGGTGCCATACAAACACATGGCACGAGACAGCCCTTCCATCAAAGACTTTACAATCTTCAGTCAGGAGTTTTATTAAGACCCACTTCTTCACACTGTTTTTGAGACAGAGAGTCAGCCAGCACTGTGACTGCAAATCTAAACACAGAATGCTTTATGAATAACTTCATTGAGACCAGTGCTTCTATAGGCGTGACACAACATTGAAAATTTAGACAAAAAAGAAATTTAAAAAAAGAAGGGGAAATTATAAACTACTTATAAGTTTTAACCAAGGTCCCAGTCCAAATTCAAGGAGGAAAAAAAGGTGAGGGTGAAAGGTTAAAGACATGAAAAGTTTTAGAGTAATGAGTAAGGTGATAAGAAATGAATGAGAAAGGACATAAGAGGGGTGAGGGTGGAAAGAGAAAATGAAGTAAAAGGTAAGACTGACTACATACTCTACTTTAAGTTGTATATTAATTTTCTGTGGCATTTACCAGGCAGGATTTTTTTGTCATAATTCAAATTAAAAAATATTTCTTTGTTCATTTAAATATGAAAATTTACAATCACGACAGCATGCCAACCTCAGAGTTGTTAGAGAGTGATAAGAAATACATCCATCAGTAAAGTAGGTATGGAGTTTCCTAAATAATATGAAGATTTTCCTTCTTTTGCAGCATAATGAATTAATACTAGCCCCAGTCCTGCAGATGGGTAAGACATATAGGACTATATAGGGAAGCAGAATTAGAACAGACATTTGGGTGTTCAGTTTTAACACAGTTTTTCTTTTGAATTTTATTGCCATTTGCCAGTAATTTTCCGGATTAAATACTCATTTTCTTTCCCATGAACAATATTTTTCCATCTTTTTTTAAATAAATTTTTTCAGACAGCATTTTAAATATTTGAACTGATATTTAAACCGATATTTAAATATCAGTTTACATTTGGTTAATATTTTTGATATTTTTTCTCCACAGCTATATGGGAAAGAAGAATTAGTCATAGAAGAAGAGAGAAAGACTGCGAGCATGCATGGGACACACACATAAGAACTTACCTTTTGGAGCTGGACTTTGTGGCAAAAGGTATGTTCTCAACAAACTCTGTAATCACAGAATTCCCATACATGCTTGAGCTCTTCTGTGGCTGAAAGTTATCCAGGAGGAAGACAACCATAACTGTAGCATATTCAAAAGGCAGTTGGACAGACAGGCAGCATCGGTAGGAGCTGAAGAAGTCTAGGTAGTTGGCTAAGGGGTGGGCAGAAGGACAGTCTGGCACTCCTCTTGCTTCTTCCTTGCTGATCATTTAAATGTATTTTCCCCTTACATTAAACACTCAGATTTTCCTCTCCTTCTTCTTTTTAACTTTAAAAGCCACCTCACCTTTTCCTTCGGTGCCCCATTTTCCCAGCCCTATTCTTCCAAGACAGAGCAGTGTAAATCAGAAGAAGCCAGTGATACTGTTACCTCACAGTGCAAGATCATCCCGATTTTCAGGATGAGCCTAATCAATACTCAGCTTCTTCAAAATGCCTCCTCCAACGTACCCAGGTCAGACTCTTTGAGGAGGAAAATGCATTATTCTTAATTGATGATGGATTCTTAAAGCATTCCTTTATTTCTGGCAGCAAAATGTTTCCAACTCTGTTCTTTCCTTAACTTTAAAAAAAGGAATGAATAAAGCAATATGTATTTAGAAAGTCTTTAACAGAATGCTTCACTCCCAGCTGTTGAACTAGCCACAAAATAACACCTGTAAAAACTGATTTTGTGCAAAGTTAATTTAGAATGCTGTTGTGCAAGTCTGTCATGAAGTGTGGGAAAATGAGATATTAAACACTGATATACACTACAGGAAAACAAAGAAAATGTATGAGATATCTGGATTTTTTTTTCAACTTGCATGAATATTTAGATAGATATTAGGTAAGATATGTGAGAGCAACATGGAAGAGGCGTAACTAACTTTGCGAATACATTAAAATTTAGAATAATAGGCTTAATATTAGTCACATTTAGATAGTATTGTACCAATAGTTATTCTCTGGATTTACCCCAGGCTAATGATATCAGAGATAGTCCTTGTGTCTCCTCTTGAAGAAATACCCTATATGCTAGAGAAATGCCAGAGATTCCCTGCTTGCAGATCTCTTGCGTCAGATGCTGAGAAACAGGAGGCTCGTTTGGCCAGTTCCCGTCCACAAAGACTAGGTACTGGCCTTGACAAAGAATTTAAGACATTAACTGATGGCTTCTGCATTGCCATGGGAGATGACTCAGAGAGACTCTGCAGCAAAAGTACATGCAGTATAGGGATCCTCTACACATCTGCAGAGTACGTCTACTGTGCACATGCAGTAGTTTTGATCCATCTGATATCAGACCTATGGCACTCATGGGGCCCCTCTCCAAAATTATAGAAACAGAATGTTCAGTTCATATTTTCTTTTCAGATAGGGCCATTTTTAAACAGCTAGTAAAAGGAACTTTACCAGTAAAGCCATCATAGCTAGTAAAATCTAGGTAGGAAAAATAACTTTAAATTTTCAAGGGAATCTGCAGTATGACAGAGCTAATACTGTTTCTACAGTTCCCTCCCTGTCCTTTGCTCAGCTTAAATACTATGAAGTGTGCTCAGGGCTCTCTGCTATTGCACTTACTACTGGCATAATAACCACTATAGGCTCAGTGAAGAAGTTATTTTTGGCTTCACCTTAAGGATCTCAAGTACAAAAATGACTCTTGTGATGTTTCAGCAACACACTGAAACAGGTCAGCAAATAATCTTCTTACAAACTCAGGCTGGAGTGTGAAGATGAAAACATGGGTATTTCTTACTACTGCCTGGCGTAAGTGACCAGTGACAAGGTTAATCTCTTTATTATATATATATTGAATTATTTTTTTCTAAAATCAGGGAATATATCTATGTAGGTTATATCCTAAATAAACTGTCTTCCAGAAATGAAAGAGTCTGTTCCGTGATAGGAGGCAGCACAGTTACTATGTATGAACTCTGGAAAATGAAATTTCATTTCTTGGAAGTTGATAATATAAAATTCTTATGTTGAACATCCAGGACTAGAAGAGCGTTTGTCAGGGAAGAACATATGGTTCCTCACACAGGACTGCACAGTAGCCCATTATGACCATCAGACCACTGACTAAATGCAATGAATGTGAAATCTGAAAAGTAGTTATGAGGCTACAGTTGAATAGCTAATTTGGGAACTGAAATTTAGGGTCTAAAGTGTTTTTTACCTGGGCACCATATTCTCCTGCCACAGGAAATTAATAACTGACATTAACTTTTTCTTGAAGTTACTTGTCCCTGAAGTGGGAAAACAAGGCCTTCGGGTATACAATGCTTACCATGAATCATAGACATACTCTTTTCTTTGTTTCTCAAGTTTGCCATCTCCCTCTTTAACTGTCTACCCATTCTGATTTTTTTTTTCATTAATGCTGGATGTTCATAAATTTAAATTCTTCTGCAAGTGATGAATTTTGCAAGTGAAATTCTCACTCCCTGCCCAACTTCATAAGAAAACAAGTCCATAAACATCTTCAGACAGAAGCAGAAGCCATTGAATTTAGTGTATGGTTATAAGTAAATATATTTATTTATTACTTACATGTATACATATACAAACACCACTCAACTTGCCTTTTCGCTTTGTTTCTTGTTCACTATATTGTCTTCTAAACCAATAAAAGGACAATGGTGGGAAAAATTGGTTTATAAATCTAGGATAAACATAACACTAACCTAGAAGATGGATGCAAAAGTGTATAAACAGACAAAAAGGAGAGGAAAGAAGATGGGTGTTTCCAATGTCCAGATGTATGACACAAGTATTAGAAAAGCAGAAAAATCTCAATAAGAATGTAAGAATATAAGAAGTGATGAGTGAGGCATCCTGTTACAGACTAGTGAAGACATCACGCTCTTAACATATGCTTAACTAAGGATGAAATCATATGTTCTTTTACAACAGGAATAAAAGACCCTCAGATTCTACATAGACAGATTATATGAGCAAAGTAGCTAAATTAATTAACTGAGGAAAAGTAGGTTGATTAATCATTAGCTGTTATGACTGTGGTGAGGATTTGATAAGAAGCCAAGAAAAGCAACCATAATAGGGAGCTGGGAGCTCCTATAAATCTTTATAGCTGAGAAATGATGTTGAGGTGCAATTTTAATTAGGATTGTGAGTGAAAGACAGCAGAAAGTAGCATTTAAGAAGTGATGCTTATGAAAGTAACATTTAAGAAGAGATGCATATGAAATATTTTCTATATTATTTAGGAACAGAGTCTAATATTACCTTCAATATAGTTTATCCATTTTCATTTTGTTGCTGAGTGATTTTTTTGCATACTGTGAATACTTTTTAGAATATTCATTAGACTAATATTTTAAACCTTCTTACTCAAGGAAAGAACAATGTCTGAAAAGGAACTCATCTACAAGAACTTTTTTCTAATGACCAGAGAAATCTGGCTTATCTGAGTTTAATGTTTGAAAGACAACTCCTAGAGGAGCTGTCTCAGTTATATAAATAATTAGGTATAACTTTACTTATATCTCAGACACCTGAAAAATTTTACAAAGAAGTGTAGACTTCTTAGGGGTCAGTATGTGAATGCCAAGCCCTCCATTTACCCCTTGGTCATATTAAATTGTTACTTCTGTGAAATATAGGTATAGTGCAGTCCTATATGCTGTGCATAGTGCAGTCCTATACATTAACCACCAAGATTTGGTTACATTAATTTAACTTCTTTGACCTAAGTAGCCCTGATGTAAATCTTTTCAACAGCTTGCCCTCGTTTAGCTGCTGGGGGATTCTGCAAAGCCTTATCACTGCTGTCTTTGTACTCTTACCCTGAGGAGTGCTGCAGCAACATTGACACCAAGTAGCTAGGAAAACATTTGCATGTGCATTACATTTACTTCTTTGGGTTCCGCTCAGCTAATGAGCTGGCTGCTTCCATGTAAATCAAGTCAACCAAAAACAGTTAATGCTTTCATCAGGTGAGCAGTGCTCTGGAGTCTCTTTGAAGGTGGGGCCACATTCACTGCAGAGACTGAATGTTGCCCATATAAACACCCCATCTCAAAGATGTTGTTCTGTTTTTCAGACAGGCTTACAGTTGTTGAGAGGAAGCGCACCACTGTGCCAGGTACCAGAAGCCAGACCAATTTACTTTGAATTTGTGGAAGGGGGGGAAGAAAGAAAACACACAACAAAAATCCCACGAGTGGTTTTGGAGACGTTAGCAAAACAGAAAACATGAAAAGCTGAGATCACATCTGGGATTTATCACTGTGTTTTGATAAAACTTTGGATTTAGCCAGCACTCTGTCCTGCACTAGGGATTCAGTGAAATTGCAGCACACATGTTCTCAGCAGAGTTTGTCAGATCAACCTTATACTTGAGTGTTTTTGACTGATTAACTACCCGCATAGACAAGTGAAGAGTTCAGAGAAAGGTGACTTTTTCTTCTTAGGCAAGTTAAGCATGAGAAGTATTACTAGGGAGTGTGACCATAATTAGAAGAATGTTAATTTTTTTCAATCCTAATTTAAAGGTAGCTTATTGGTCTTCTTATAGAGCACTAGATCCAATCTACTTAATATCAAATTGATGTGTTGACATATTGCCAGTAAAGGAGAGGTCCATAAAAAAGATGCTTTTAAAATTCCTTAGTCTTAGGTTAGGTGTCCAGGGCCTTTCACAGTGCATGAGCTCTGAGGTGCCTAACCATGGGAAGCCAGCTCAGTTATCTGCTTGGAAAAGCCAGGGAGAGAGTCCTAGTTAACAAGTTCTAGAGTCATTCTTCTATTACTTTATATTTCATAATTTATGCAAAAATATGACAGCTTTGACTTGAGAGCTGCTAACAGCTGTATCCCTAAAATATTCTGTAGGTGAGAGCCTTGCCTGAATGTCTAAACTTGCTAAGTTGATGCCCCTTTTCAGCCTAGGCAGAGGAATGGCACTAAAGGTGGTCTCCTACAATGTTTTTGAAGACAGACTGCTGGGCAACATGGAATTCATGCCTCCCTTACTCACCTGTCTTTTCTTTCAGACTCTGCTTCAGGAGAAAGTTGTCTGGGTCAGTAATCTTGCTGTCAGGCAGTCTGGGCAAATCTTGGTCAGAGTAATGGGGTGAAAAACCATTTGAGGGCTATACACTGTGCCAAGTTGGGGATCTGCCTGAATCCCAAATCAGAGAGGACAGCATTGGGCACATTGGTCATGCATGTGCACTTTTGATGGCTGTTTAGCCCAGTCAATGGGAAACAAGGAAGAAACATCTTTTCTGTAGATTTGGTCCCGTGGTAAGCACCTTCTGAACCTGGTGTTTGCAGGCTAAATCCTTCTTGATTTATAACCTCTGCTGTCCTTTGGAAATGCATGATGGACTCTATTTGAGATTTCAAAGGTAAGAAGTCAGGGATTTAAGAAAGAGACTTTTTAATAAAAGCTGAGTAAATAAAGCATTTACACCCAGCATTTCAAACCCTCTTTAGTCCCTTAAGGTAGTGTCCTTACATGAACGTAGGCTACAGGAATGAATTAAAACTCTGCATGGCTAGAGAAGGACTCCATCTCACACTTTTGAGAATGCATATGTAAGTACTGGACTGCATTCCCAGTGCTGTCTGCACATTGTAGCCTGTGATTGTTTAATGAAAAATGAACAGATAAGCAATCCCTCTAGTTTTGTCTGAGGTGGTCTGGGACAACATCATCCTGTCTTAACTCCAAACAATGAAGGGTAATTATTGCCCTCCTGAGAGCATACAACTGTAACAGTCTATCAAAACTAAGCACACAGAAAATGAAACTCTGTTGCTCATTTGAATATATTTTTGTCTCACTCTTATTGGATAGTCTCTGCCTCTGTGTTTATTTAAAGGCTGCTCAAATTCTCTGTTGGTCTATAAATACCAGAATTGGCTTCAATTTTCCCTTGCATAATTTAAAGATGTAACTTCTTGAGTCTCTTACTAAAAGATACATTATTGAGGTCTTACATTATATTTATTCTTTCATACATTTTAAAATCATAGAATCATAGAATCATAGAATGGTTTGGGTTGGAAAGGACCTTAAAGATCATCAAGTTCCAACCCCCCTGCCATGGGCAGGGACACCCTCCGCTACACCAGGTTGCTCAAAGCCTCATCCAGCCTGGCCTTGAACACCTCCAGGGATGGGGCATCCACAGCTTCCCTGGGCAACCTGTTCCAGTGCCTCACCACCTTCACAGTGAAAAATTTCTTCCTAATGTCTAGTCTAAATTTACCCTCTTTTAGCTTATACCCATTACTCCTTAAAATGTAAGAAGCACAACTGCAAGTCTCTTTATCTACCATGACCATTTCAGCATACATTCCAGGTGACGGGACCTTCCTTCTTTACTATTGTCACATTTGGCTGTGTTTTTAAACATACATTTCCCGTAAAGTAGGTTGAGAAAACCACGCAGATTACCCCATGTAAGTGGCTCGTTATCCTCTGCACATATGACTTCTTGAGTCTTTGCATCTTTCTTTCTTGAACTTCACTGGATATAATTTTCTCTTTTTTCAGATAATTTATGAAAAATATTCAACAGTATTTGACAACGATCTCTTCCCATTCAAAACTGTCTTAGAAATCTCTGCATTGCAGGATGAGTACAGTTTGAGGTCTATCAGTTAACTATTTTTTAACTGATTTTACATGTGCTTCATTGATTCTGGATTCCTCTTAGGAATCCTAAAGATCAGACTAGTGAGTCTCTAACACTATGTTTGTAATCTCAGATCAAATTATACGTTCTGTTTTATGTAGAATTATAGTAACTGGCATTAATAATTTTTATAATTTTTATTTATATGTCTCCTGTCATGTATTAAAATGCACTATTAAGAATATCACCTGTATCAAGCATAACTTTCTTCTCAGGGCTTCAGTTCACAAGAAGCTTTTTTCTAAAATGGGGTTTGCTGCTTGCTTAGATCAGAATAGCTGAAAGGAAGAAGGTAGCTAACGTGGCAATACAGCCAGTTAAATTGTAGGTGTGGTGACAAGTGTACGTGTCCTTTATATTTACCTACAGTCTTGTTACTGATGCATATTCCTTTATGTGCTATTTTGCTTTTGTAAGTAAAAGAGCATTTATGAATAAAGCAGAAAGCTGCCATCCTACCATGTATTCTGAAAGAAGTGAAAAATAGCATATGTAAACATAGGCCCTTTGTAACTCCAGATACTGTAATATCGGCTGCCTTGTGTGTGTCTGGCAATGGCACGGGTAAGTAACAGAGTACAATGAAATGTTAAATTAGCCTGTAAGGGGTTCCTAAGGACAGAGGATACATTTTATTTAAAGAAAGTAACATTGTACCTCATGCCAAACTGAGGTAATTTCCTTCCCCTTTCTATACTTCCTAGGTTTCCAGATTTATAATTTTTTATGGCATTTGCCAGAGCTCACCTGAAGAAAGCATTACTCAAATAAAGTCTAAAGGAAATATTTTTGTTCAGAATCCAGACCCATAAAGAATAACTACTGTATGTTAAAGAAAAAAACTGTGTAATTTTACTACTAATTATGCAGTAAGTCGAATAAATAGACCACTGTTGCTGTGTTCAATAGAAAATTCACACATTGCTGCTTACAGCAACGCTCTGGGGTTGCTTTCTCTATCACTAAGGTAATTAAGGGATTTCTTACCATGTGAAGTATGTCTTTTCTTGGAAGTAGCTTGTGTGCAATAGAATATACACATGATCCCACTGGTTTGGAGAAATATTATTTTCGGTATCTGCTTTAGTCAGTTGTTCAGAAACTCAGTTATTTCTTGTTAGGAATAAAGAGGCTTTAGTTTAATTGAATCTGCTTAAAATTCAGTGTTTCCAGAAGGATTGTGCTGGCAACACTGATATTAATAAATTATTTCATGACTAAAATGCCCAAAATTTAACCATCAGGAGCTGGACTCACAAGGACATGCATGAGCGTAAATTTAGCAGTAAGGTACCTCTTTTAGTCACAGAACTATCATGCAGCTGCTGCCTAAAACTGTAGGACCATAAATTCCCCCAACCCTTCCCTTTCCACCAATAAAGCTTTTTCAGTGGCTACATCTGCTGCAGAACCCCATAATTCCTGGAAGTACTGATGTACATGCTAGTTAGACAGGTCAGGGACTTCAGTCCCTTTGCAGAGCGTGGCTGGTTCCCCTGCAGTGAGCCCTTCCTAGTGTCCCGGCTTTCCGCGTGCGGTCCCTAGGCACCCATGTCTCCCACGGCTTCTCACAGGCATCCAGCTTGGGTGTATGAAATCTGCCAAATAGTAAGACAAACACTGGTGAGTGAATTGAGTCCTTTATTTAATGTGTTGTGGCATTGCCATCAGCAGTCAGCATAAATCCACACAATGAAAGGTGAAGAATCCAAGAAATAAGGCTGAAACTTCACAAAGTCTTTCCATCCCTCTGTGTGAAAGATGCAGAACACAAATGGAGTCTGATGTTTTTGGGAATATGTGAGGATAATGCAACCACTCTATGACAATAATCACAGAATTGCTTTTTCCCAATGCTAGACAAATATTATTCTTTTTTTTTTTTTTTTTTTTTTTTTTTTTTTTTTTTTTTTTAGCAAAGAAAAAAGCATGACCTCTGTCTTTCTTTCTCTTTCAATTTGGAGTTACCAGCCAACAAATTCCTCAACTATGTCCTGGTTTCCTGATTCGTATTTACAAAAAAGTACACATGCTCCCATCTATCATCTCTTTTCTGAGTATGCGATGCTATCCAAGAATATTTCGCAGCAAATTAGAAATCCAGATGATTCACTGATTTCAACAGTGACCCAAATCTGCCCATTTTATGTGTAAGAACATTTTGTACAAATATATTTTACTCGGTTTCAAAATTCTTGAGTTGTGGGTTCCTCCTATTCAAACATGTTGAGGATGCTGAGCAGGTGGATTGCCTGCTCCTTTGGCTGGGGGTATGAGGTGAGTGTCAGTAACGGCATGGTCACAGGCAAATCGTATCACTCTGAACCAGTTAATGCTGCTTATGCCTGACCTGATGAATATTTTGAGTGGTCTATACAGCATATAAGGTCTGAAATGGCTCTTATGTCCAACAGGAAATGCTGGAGTTAGTGTTTTCCCTGTGCCATTTTGTCAGTGTTGAGTCTTGTGGTTACATTTTGGAAAAGGTTTTGCATTCCAACGGTTAAAGATAAATGCCTGAGAGATCTTAGGCTGGTACCTCTCAGTTCTGCATCTTTAATGAAGTGCAGTCTGAGACAAGGAAGTTTCCCCTGAATTTGTCAGTGTTTTTCTGGTCTGCTAATTCATGTACAGCTGATTTGCATTAATATTGTTTAGATCAGCAGAACAGGCATTGTGTTTTTATTGTAGAATTCTCCTAGCAATTTATACTAATTTCTTCCCAGAAAATTTCTTCTGCATGCAAAAATATCGATAATTTAAAAAAAAAAAAAAAAAAGGATGATATTTCAGGTTTCCTATTTTGACTTAAGAATACCAAGTGATGGTGTTTGTTTTTGGAAAAGTCAGCATAGTTTTCAGTGAATGTCAGAAATTCTTGCTTTCTAAAATCATGCCAATATTAAAACCAACTACTACCTCTTGGAAGCTAAATCCTGCCCAGGATCATGTCGCCTTCTGGAGTTAAAAGTTTTGAAAGAACCACATACTGGTCAGGGTGGTGCTAAAAGTGCAGCATGAATTTAGGTTGTGGTTTTCATTTGTGTCCCTGAACCATGAGGACATCATTTTCTTTAAACATCAAGAAAGAAAAAAACCCAAAATGTTCATTGCTGCAGTTTTCCTGTCAGCTTGAGGAGATGTTGCATGCCAGGCCTTGTGAGGCCCTGCACCATAGCATGCTTTGCAAGTTTTCTAGGACTTCCTGGACATTGTAGGCAGCAGTCTATATGGGGGCAAAATATTTAGCATTATTGTCGTTTCACTTGTTTAGCAGCCCATTAAACTGCAGCATAATTGTCACCTATTTCCTAATGGACACAGACATCCTTATTATTAATATTATTTTTGGAAGCATCTGTTAATTTTAACGGTAACTGTCAGTCTCAGAAGATGCCAAGGAAGAAATGATGGTAGAAGTGTAACTGTATTTACATCCTTAGATCATGCCTATTTGAAATGTGGAATTACAGTGTTTTTTCACATTATTTAATGTCATAATTTAAATAACTTGTAGATGTGCTTTAATATTGCCATTTTTATATTGTGTGTGATCAGATTGCAATTTTCATGAAGAAAGTGGTCAAACATGATTTTGGAATATCCCTTGACTTTAATTTGCTTTCTAGTAGTCCATTAATTGTGTTTGATATTTAAAATTCGAACTGTTTTGGTTGCATACACATGAAGTTAGGTGTATTTTACTTTCCATCTGCAGGTGTTAGCAAAGTAGTCCTGATATGCTCTTTTAACCTCCTGTCTCCTGGATAATCTGCATAGGATTTGAACCATTAGAGTAAGCAGTTACTTTGGAACATTTAAACCCTAGAAAAAAAAGACTTACAGAAACATTTCTTTTTTTCACAGAAATCAGATACTGCATCTGTTTTGCCTGGTAATTTCTGACCTGTATCAGAATTAGCTCGGATACTTTAAATTTCTGTTTAAAGAAATGTATGAGCATGTTACTGAAAAGTTGTGGGTGATTTGTAAATTTATTCTTTTAAACAAATCTGAGAGATGATCAGTCAACCACTGTGTACTGCCAAAAGTCTCACAATTGAGCATTCAAACAACACTTTATTCATACAGAGCCCTTCTGTGGTCTATAGGTGATAGTGATAGTGCCTGAGGAGGTACGGTAAGGGAAACAGAAGGCTCCCTTCCTCATCTCTAACATGTTTGGCTGCAAACACTGCTAGGTAAGATGCCTTAAAATGGTGTGAGACTCAGTGTACCAGTTGTATATTTTAATGTAAGAATGTTTATTTTTAAAGCCTAAATGAAAGGAGGTAAAGGTTTCCTGTATTCCATAAATACAGCTAGGTCACTGGACAGTATAACCTGGTGGTTGTCCAAGAGGAAATTCCACGTAACTTTATGTGATTATTAGACTCTGTCTCTCAGCTTGTTTACATCATCTTCTGAAAGGCTGTTAGGAGAAAAGTGAAAGGTTAAAGAGAAGCTAGGGCTCGGTCCAGGGATGCTCTGAATGCTTCATGTATCCCCGCTTCCTCCAGAGAAGTTAATGGAAAGTTCAGCTTTTCACAGCATGTGCTTTGCCCCCCTGAAGATCAGCAGTGGCTGCACCAGGAACATTTCACTCCACTCCTTGTGGTCTTCATGAAATGGTGAAAATAAGTCAAGAGGTATAGCCTAATAATCACTGGATATGCACTGAGAAATAGTTGAAAAGATCTCCATTGAACACTAAGGTGCTGGGGAAATGGTTTGGGTGATTCGGCATCAAGCACTCTTTCCTCTAAATAAATATAAGCCAATATCCCAGTAGAGCATATCAGGACAAGGATCTACAAGCAGGACTCCATGTTAGATAGAGGTATCAGTGAATATCCTTGGGAACAAATAAAGATCTGGTGGTTAGTTTTTGAAAATAAATTAGTCTTAACCCCAATACATTGCCTGAAAGCTGATTTAGGAAAAGTAATCCTGTGATCATAAAATGCACCTCCAGGTTTGTTTGGAATAGGCACGGTATTCTTCATGCCTCATTCTGCCCATGGTTGATGCTGCAGTTTTTATCTTGGTGGTTTTATTTTGGAGCAGGTATCAGGATGCTACCTGTAGATTATGTTTACACTTTGGGGGAAATTTTCATCCCACTGAAGGCGGGGGAAGTTCTGTCATAAGAGTGTAATTTGTCCATATTTTATTCTAAGTGTTCTGGACATCTTAACATTGGCTCAGATTCTTTTTATAAGTGTGAATGGTAAACATCAAGTCTGTGGTACATTTAGTCTATTTCTAGCACTGCCACAAAATGACTTGGATGAATATTGAACAAAATGCGTTTTGTAGGTTCTCTGCATTCTGATAATTGACACTCAGTCTGTTCCTCCTGACAGATATTTCCATGTGTATCTATAACAATTTTTTGGTAGTGTTTAGCATTATGCTTTTATCAAAATAGTAAATAAATTGTCATACATGCGAGGAATTACAAGCAGTGCTTTCCCTTGCAATGAAATATGCAGATTATTGAGTTGTGTACACATGATGAATTTGAATTTATCCAGCTGCCCACTGCCAAGATCCTACTGGTATTGTGGACATTTCTGTTAATGCCATCCCTTAATTAATTTCAATTCAGAATATTTTAATAATGTTGGCTTGACAACAGCATGATTTTCATTGAGTGTTGAAGAATTAAAGGCTTTCTGCCTTTCTTTGTCCCTTCAGAATACCAGACTGACAGTGCAGGTGGATGTTCTCTCCTCTCTGATGGAAGACTCAATATCTCTAAAAAATGCAGTAGTTTCAGACAGCAGGATGGGAACACCAAGAGGGCACTGGGTGAAGTGCCCACTTCACTCTGGGTGAAGATTAAAAAAGCTTTAGGGAGATTATTTGAAATTTAATGAGGGGATGTACTCGTAATTATTTTTTTCTGTATTAAGGGCTGTAGTCTGTTCCTTGCTTTTAAAGATACTAGAGTCTGTATATATTAGGGGAAAATATCAAAATGTTTGGTAGTAGACTTTCATTTAAGCCATTAGCTTTGTATTACTACTGTGTTCCAAGGGAGGCAAAAATGGAGAGCAACTGCCCAAACTTTTCAAAGAACAGAAAACACAGGGCAGGTCAACTGAACTCATTAGAATCCGAATAACTTTTCATTTTACAAGTGAATAACTGAGCATATTCAAAATAGTAATCTATCACAGAACCCCCCAAAACCTAAACAATTAATTATATGAGCTAAATTTTATACCAGATGTTTTAAAAACCAAGAGCGTTAATTCAGGGAGGATCCGGATTTCTCTGAGGAATTTGACTCCTATATGCTGTTTCAATGTGGAAAATATCTTTTTTTTTTGTCTGTTAGGTTTTACAAGATTAGCCAAAAATCTCCCAATAATTTACATAACACAAACAAGAAGTACAATTGTGACATGGGAAGACCAACATTTTCTCTGCTTACCAGACAAAAATAGTCTCTACCAAAAATACATTTAAATTATATACTAAAGGAGCTTGTAGCTGAGATTTCATTTCAAAACTTATCTGTACAGAGCACATTATACTTAGGGAAGTGACTTGAAGTAAATAGACTATGGTTATCATTAAATGTTCCCATTTGCCAGCAGTTACCACATGAAACATCTGAGATCACAACTGTTTCCCCTGCAATTAGAACAGGATATATATTTGTGGGAATTTTGTTGTAACCAATAAGAATGTTCTTTGTGTGTGATTTCCACCGTACTTGGACACACAGACTGGAAGAAACAAAACAAAACAGGAACCATGCTTAAGATTTGATTGGAATAAACGTCATCATCCCAAAAATCTAATCTGTACATTTAGCAGATCACTAACAAAAATACAGAGATGAAGAAACTTTTTACCTTTAGCTATTCAGCTTAACTTCTACTTTGCATAAATAGAAATGGATATATGCAAGCAATACCAAATGAGAAGGTAAATTATGAAAAACACTAGTGGAGAAGTCACACACCCCGTAACCCTAAGAGATGCTGCCAGGAGTCATATGCATGGTGATAATAAGTCTCCCATCAGTAAGTGTGGCAAGTAGGTGCTGTAAAGAAACAGTACCTGCAGTGCGTACACCTGTACTTCACCGTCAGGGAAGCGACTTTGTCCCATCACATTTAACCACGATTTTCATGTGCTGTGAGCAAAGATTTGTGTTCTTGGTGGCTGTATTTATCAGAAGAAACAGCTCTTCTCTCTGCATGAATTTCTTTGACTCAAAATATTGCTTTAGGCAATGAGCTGCTCTTTCCAGGTTGCACTCTCACAAGGAAATGAAAAACAGCTCATTTTGTAATGAGAATGGGTTTCTGATGTTTTCATCTTCTACTGTCCCAGAAATACCAGGAACTTAGCCTCTTCAGAGGTAGGTACAGATGAAAAAACAAGGAAAAATGTTTAGTCCATAGGGTGAGTAAATCTTCCTTCAGTCTCAACCAATTCAACAGTTCCTCAGTCTTTCTTCTTATCTCCTATGATTCCCCAATAATTTCAGATTATTCTAAGATTTATTTCCCCCAAGTACGAGCTTAACAGATGAGCTGCATCAAATTCTCAGTCCAAGTCATACCAATTACAAGAACTTATTTTCATTTGCAATTTTGCTCTGAGCTGAACCTAAATATCAAATAAAAATGTAAAAAAGAATAAAGCCATATAATTACATGACAAGAAATTAGCACATCATATGTAAGTGACACAAAACATCTTATGGGCTAAATGTATTGCACTTTCACACAAGGAAAAAAATATATATGTGGCTACCAGATTCCACTCTAAGGGACTTGATTGCCATGGATTTCAGTTTTATAGTTCTGAATCTTTCCTTTTTGTATATGGAAATTCCCTTCCCCTACACAAAACCCAGTCGTATCTGTAAATGACTACCCAGATACTTTGTACTCAGTTGGATACTGTGCTAACTTTGCTCTTGTTGAGTCAGTGACACAATTAAATATATGAAGTGACGCTAGTCACACTAGATGCTTCTGTTATTACCATGAGATGTGTTTTGAAGAGCCTGCCCACATCTTTGGAGGCATAACAAGGTGGGGAGCTGAAGCTGTACCAAGTATGTACACACTTCCAGCACTGTGCTTCGGTTAGGAATGCTGTCTCGTACTGAATTGTTCCGTCAGATATTTTTAAGATCTCACTAAAGGATTTTAAAAATACGTGTCACTCCAGGAAAGCTTTATGGCTGGAATAACTTTGGAAGAAGTCTGACAATTTTACTAGCCTGCGTTCCGAAGTGTTGGCTCTTTCTAAAGTTCAGTCACTTTTGGTAGGCGTATAAGAACAGATGAACAAACTGTATAGAGGAAGGACTAATATTCAGCTACGATTATCTCCTAGTGATTTCTTTTTGTCATATTCTGGAGATGTGCCCCAGCGTCTCTTACTCTAGATGGCTGCAGAATATTATATAAGCATAAATTAAAATAGCCTGGAAGCCATATGGGTTAAGTTTCATGATTCATATTATTTGGCAGATCTCCACTGGATGTAAGACCTCCAGACAGCTTTTGTTCAATCCAATAACAGAACTGTAACTGCTGTAAAATATCAGATTTATTTTCACCAATAGATTTATTATTCTTGCATGCTGAAGTTTTCTATTTGTCTCCCAGCAGGATAAAATACATATGAATGAAATAACCACTCCCTTAAATCTTGTGCCAAGGAATATAATGTGTATGTCCAATGAAGTGGCACCCTGCCTCTCTACAGGTCTGCTGAATTATTTTACAGGGTTCATTGCTTTTAGTGAAGATTAGCCACATGGGTGTCATTGATTTCATGTAGTGTTAAGTATAGGCATCCCACTGCTATTCAGGATTTGTACTCCTTTTAGGAAATTCAACACAAAGGGGAAATCTTTGGTTTTAAAGTCCTGTTTTAACCTTAAAAATCATCTTTGTTAAAACAACATTGTATGATCTGAAACCATGTTTCAACAGTTTGCATATAATGTTTTCACAGTATATGGGTAACAATGATCATCCCTGATGCAAACTGGATATGGCTAAACTTTGCTTGGGTGGATTATTAGCAGGCCATATTCCAAATCAGATTCCTTGCACATATAACACTTACATCAGACCAAATATATTTAAGTTGGCCTTTGAATACATTGGAAATAGCATGAAATTAACCTCTTTGGTAGTATTGTTGAAAGACACCATAACAATGTGATGTATAAAAACACATACCAGACTTTTCATAAAATTCTCTCTGTCTTTAAGATCCACTATAAAACACCTCTATGCCCTTTTACATGTCTTTTCAGTGTTTGCTTCTGGAAATTTCAAACCAAATACAAGAAACATTAAACAGAAGATCTCTCCTCCTTAAAGTAATAAACAGAAATAAATAAAAATGTGTCCGGCGTCTTAATAACCTGTGGAACATACATGATTTACTCTTCTACTGTAGCTGTTGTGAGCCCTGTCAAGAAGTCAATCAACAAAAATATAAAAGAACACAAAGTGCTTCCCTTATTTCTCCTCCCAATATTGTATAGGATTTATTAATTTCTGTGGACATAAATAACAAATTTGATAAAAAAAACCTCCAGCAATCCTGACCTGAATTGATCCATTGCTTGATTTCAGGTGGATAAAGACATTTCTGATAAGAAATTTGACTGTAGAATACGCTTGATTTCAGGTGGATAAAGACATTTCTGTTAAGAAATATGACTGTAGAATACATGCTTCCTAGTACAACAGTTTGGAGATGTGAGTAGAATATAAAAGCATGTTGAATTAAAAAAAAGTTTAGACAAGCCTGTCAAGTGCAAACCTAGTTATGGCATCAGTGCAGTGATAGTGATAACAAACTAAAGATTAAAGATTACTGAGTGATCTCTAAAAGTATCCTTATTGTCTCTAGATAGTGATAACAAACTAAAGATTAAAGATATACTGAGTGATCTGTAAAAGTATCCTTATTGTCTCTGTTATTTAAAAAAATATTTCAAATAATTTCTTGAATGTGAAAAGTCAAAAAATAGTACTTAGCCCAGAAGAGTGGGCTACAGAACTCAAAGTACTTCAGGGCCTTAGTAATGGTTGTCTGCAATAGGATGAGATCCGTTTCTCTAAGCAGCCCAGTGTGTCATAGATCTATGAAGAGAATCTCTTGTGTATGCCAGGAGTTTCTGTATGGTACTTGCTATGAACAGACACTAAGATCCTAAATTTCCACTGCAGTCCCTCTAAAGCAGGAAAATGTGCATCCTTTTTGGCTAAACATTTCAGATCCCTTCTTTCCAGCAGATTTCCCACTAGAATGGTGTTGGAGCACGGTAATCATCTAACAGGTTGTGTTCTGTATTCTTTGCATTTTGTGAGTGTCTAACACAGTTGCTTTGCTATCTAATCATCTTTCATAAAGAAAATTATGTTTTACATAGCCTTCATAAAATCTAACTTTGAAGAGAATGCAAATGAACTTTCCAAAATGTACTGAAAAGTTTGAGTAAATTGTTTTATTATTTGTTTTTCCTTTAAAACTTACTTAAAACATTACTACCAATATTTGGTCAGGAAAAATAGCTCACTGCAAAGCTATCTTGTTTTCAGGGAAGTCTGGTTTTATATAAAGATGATAAACATACATCTGGCCTTCACTTATGAGTAATTTAATATAACCAGAATGCTGCCTTGGAAGGCAGTCTGAGAAAGACATTGTGTCAAAACTTGTGGTTTGTGTCATGAAGAACACATTAGCTTCTTGTTTAAATCGAAAGCCACATTTTGAGTCTTTTTCTATTCACATGTTCTGCCTGAGATTGTGAATATTTCTTTACACATCTTAAATCAGTATGGTTCAGTTGGTGTGAAGCTAAAACTACAGTCTACTGCCTGTGAGCTCGGCAATACTACTGGATATAACCTGCCACTTGTAGTTGGAGCTATGTCCCACCTTTTACTGTTCAAGGAAAATTTCTGGATTCAGTCATGCTCTCTTTACCTTCCTGCATGTTATTACCTTCCTGCATGTT
The DNA here is from genome assembly GCF_000699245.1 of Pterocles gutturalis. Taxonomy (NCBI): domain Eukaryota; kingdom Metazoa; phylum Chordata; class Aves; order Pterocliformes; family Pteroclidae; genus Pterocles; species Pterocles gutturalis. The sequence goes on along the minus strand of NW_010112645.1, from coordinate 214,431 downwards.
ATCATCAGCCACCGGAAGAGACTTCTGACCTGTCTACTAAGTGCTGAATCTGTCTCATACAGCTCCTGTGGGACACGCAGTGCTTCTTTTTGGGTCCTCTGGGGCCCTCCTGGGGAGCTAGTGGTAATGTTATCTGTCGTTTAACTTCATAGACAAATAATGCCAGTCCTGTCAGGTTTGTAGATAAAAGTACAGTCTTTTATTAGACCAATGGGTATAGTTGGGTAAAGAAAACAGGCTTTCAAGTGGCTAAAATCTTCAGGATAGAGACAAGGTTGTCCATTTTTCTATCTGTCAAAATATGTTATTTTTAAATATACATTTGGTGTGATCTGGATGTGAAGCACTTGTAAAGGTTTCACAGTCACCACACTTGGAATACCTTAAATACCAGCTACCTTAAATCACAGTGAACTTAAGTAAAATGTAAATAAAAGCTTTCATTTATATTATACAAAATACACAATGCAGTTGTCAATTTTTATAAAATAGGTGAAAAAAAAATCAGAAAAAGCTATATTTAACCAGCTTCCATGAAGTTTAAATTTAAAGATATCTCTTTCTCCTTTACTGTCTTTATTGTAATGCATTAGACTTGCTGTATAAACCTGCTAGAAAAAGCAAAACGCTCAACTTCTCATATTCTCCCCTCAGCTCATGGTACTTGTAAATGTTACAGAAAAGATGTTATCTTAGAGAAATCCCTGATCTCTCCTACCATGGCCACTGTTTTGTTCTTGCACTCTTGATCTCACATTTTCCAGTCTGTGCAGCCCAGAGCAGACTAGCAGGGAAAGGTGCAGTAAAGGACCAATGTGTAATTTTCAAGGATTCCACCACTGGCAATTCACTGAATGTAGGGTTGAAGGGGATTTAATTCATTCAACTTATTCGATCAATAAAAATATTTATATGTAGTGCATATGAAATGGGAATATTTTCTGTGTATTGCAGCTGTAAATATCTTTCCCCTTTACCAAGTCCTAGGCAGCATGATTCAGTAGAGGGTAAACAGAGTTAATTGCTTCTAGTTTTCTAATCATTGCCCAGTCTTCATGTTCTGTCCAATGGCTCTGAATGCAAAGCCAAACCCAGCTCTTGGCTTGAAATTCCCCAAAACTTGGTAGCATCAAACCTGATGTTTTTTTTCAGGCTTATGTGTAATTTTGTTCTTAGACCTGTATTTTAATTTATTTTTTTTTTTAGGATAACCAGACATTTACCTTGAGAGATGCTTAACAGGCAATGCCAGAAAATGCAAACCACGGTGTTCGTTTGTTCGGTTCAGTGGTGTAGACCTTCAATTAGAGACTAATAAGCTGTTACCATATATAGGGCATTTTTAAATACTTGGTGTTTACAACATAGTACTTGTATATATTTATGTAAATAGAGTTTTATTAGGGAGCTCTATGCACCTTATGGCAGGCACTGTTGTAGGTTAATATGGTAGGATTATAAAGGAACAGAACAATGTGCCCTTGTTTCAAATGACAATAACAGCTTCAGGTTTCAGGAGCATGGACTTCATTCTGAGAAATACCGAGAATCATCCTAACCAAAAATCTTGCTGAAATGAATGCCTAATCAACACTTATTAGCTTGAAGCCAATTGCAAAAAGCTGAAATTATTCCTGAAGTTTTTGCTTCTGCTCAAATGAGAAGCCAAGAGTCACTGTAGCTTTTGGATTGATTTTAGCTTAGGATCTCCATTTCTCACTTCCCATCAATATTCCTGGGATTACAGTGAGACAAAAAGACCTAAAGGGGGTTGTACAGGCCACCCTGGTACTCCTGGGTATCCACAGATATTATTCTTTGTTCTGCAGCTTGATTAAAATGAAGAAGAACGTGATCTGATCTCGTAGCTGAACAGGTACCATCTGTGCTAAAACTCCGTTGTTTAATTCAGCCACAAAAGGACTCAGAGGAACTATGTACTTCAGGGCTCAAAGTGCTTTAATGGTGGGGGCTATAAATTGATAGAAAAGTGTGTGTTTTCCTTTCTTGTTCTTAGTAATTGCATTTTAAAATTTATAGTCGTGTCTTTCACTAAGGTACTTTCTGCAACCATGTGCATCTATGGGCATTTTGAGGGGCTGACATTTTTTTAAACAATTCCTGTTCAGAAATGGCTTGAAAGGTTAGGTTCCTGCAAAAGGCTTCATCTTAAAAACAGTTTTAAAAGAAGAAAAATAATATCACCTCATAGCAATAATTTATGTTTTAAAATACAAGCCACTTCTAGTCATCGAGCACACAAGAAAATTATAATCTTTAACTATTTTAACTAGTCATTCCTTCCTGCCTTCTTTCCTTCCTTTCTCATATTTTGGAAACCAACTAACATTCTTCCTGACAAAATTACCTAAAAACTGTTCTTGGCTAGCCATTGTGTGCCGAGGTTTCAATACTGAGAGCATGTTAATGGCCAAATTATAAACCCTCGAGAATTAGAATTCAGAAGACGAACATTAACAGACCCTTAACTGCAGTAGCACAAACCAAGTTGCTATAAATTATGGGGTGGTGGTGTTAAAAGCACTGGCTTCCTGGTATCTGGCACCCAAAACCTTTTCATTTGGGTATATATCAGGCTGCAGAGAGGTTGCCACTTGCCACTTGGCCAGTATTCAGCTGGCAGAGATGTTTGTTTAAAGTTCAGGCCAATCGATGGCTCAGGCCTGTAACTGAATATTTTGCTGTTATGCCATGAGAAATATTTACCCAACTCTGTTTTTTTCTCCTTCCTACAGTCATTCACTCTCCTACCTAGGATTTCTATGTGAGACAATACTTGCCAAATTTTGCAGCTATATGTACGAACAATCCTGGCAGAGTATTTTAATGAGATAATTTCCATCTTCGTCAAGGTACATGCAATCAGGATAGCTTCATGGGTTGCTCATGGATCACGGGCATGTACTTGTGGTACACCTTCCTTTGCATGAGCGCATGCTGTGTTTGATGCCAGGGTCAAAAGGAAGCTTTGAACAGAGGTTTCTCAAAAACTTTGCAGATGCAGACTCCATTAAGCTGAAATTGTCAGTAAAAGGAACTTTTATGTCCTCTGTCAACAAATAGCTCCAATGTGATACAACTCTGTTTGTCAATGCCTTGTAAAACTGTGACATAGCGCAGGAAGTTTAGCATCACTGTTCCCACATGCTGTTGCTGGCTATGGGAGCAGCAAAGCTTTTGGATACAGCCAGCCAAGTCAAGCACACAGCTTTTAGCATGTTCTTTCTGAAAAAGTAAACAAGGAGCCTACCCTCTATGCTTAGCTCTGCTTCAGGTGAACTTCCACATATGTGAAATGATTGTCTGCATACTGAACAGAAATGCATCACACTTAGCTTGGTTGTTTGCTGGTCTGACATAATTTTGCTGCTTATCACTAAGGGGCATACTTTTCATATTCTTTGAACTGAACCAGACAAAAAGCACCTAAAGCAAGGAATGCTAGAATGGGTCATAAACAACTTCTTAAGCATTGCTCTTGCACCTATTTATTCCTACCCCTATATTTAAAGTGTAAGAACACCGTTGTGAATGTATTGCCCCTTTCTGGTGAGGAAAAACAGCCCAACTCTTTCTCATTTCTAGAATGCTGAAGCCCCTTTCCTGAAGAAACGTCTCCCATCCTCTGAGTTGCCACTGGCACGTGCCCATTCTGCCTTCTGAGAGCTGGATGAAAATATTCCACCAGACAGAGATCTCATCTAAGGTAAGATTCTTCACACAGGGTTTGGAAGTGGTGCCTTAATAGTAGTTTCAGGATCAAGAGTTAAACAAACAGATCTTCTCATGAGCAATGTGCTGCCATGTATCAGCAGCTCCTTCCTTGCCCCTGTTCTTTATTGCTCCGTTGGTTGCCTGGGTCTGACACTGAAACCATTCATAAGTAAGAACTGAGTATGGCCAATGCAAAATGAAGTATCTTTTGGAGACTTCCAAAGAGATGAAGGGAGAATTACTTTTTTTACTTTGCAATTGACCATAGACCCTCACCCACTGTTTTTCATTTACAAGCATACTAGGCAAAATAAATCGGAGTAAGGGGGAAAAATATCTGGTTGTTAAGAGATATGTATTTATTGTCTCACTGCACTAGTAAGGTACATATTAACTTGCTTGAGGCTGGACTAGCTCTCAGTGAAGACTAAATTTCACTAGATTAGGCTTCACTCTGCTTCCTAGGCTTTACACGTGTTCATATATCTGCACCTTTGCCCTGTGGAAGGACAAAAATGTCTACCATAGAAATAACACAGAACATGGTTAGACAAACCCAATGAATACGCTGCATGATTACTCTGCAAAATGCTCTCTCTGTTAATTTGAAGGGGAACTGGAAGTACTAATATAGTTAACAAACCTGAACAGGCAGCAACACTGACCCCCTCAGTCATTCTGTGTTTAATTCTAGGATGTATCTCTGATAAGACATGTTACTTGCTCCCAAATGTTGACAGATTGTATCTACCTCCAGCTGAAGTCTTATCTGCTTATTTGTAAAACCATCTTGTTGACCTGAATGTAATCAGCTGTGTTGTCAGGTAGCAGTGCTTTAAATAAGGATGCGCTGAAATTGATTAAAAAGTCAGTTGCTGAAAGGGCAAGTTGCACAGCAGAGTAAAATTGAAAAACTGCGGACAGTAACTTCTTAAACGGCTCAAATGTCATCTTCTGGAGCACATCTGGACTCGATCCATATAAACAGTAGTCTGATGAAAATCACTGTTCCAGGAATACCCTGTGTCCTTAATTCGAGGGCTAGTAAAGGCCGCAGAGAATTAAGTATGATAAGCAGTTGCACTCTACACAATCCCATGGGAAGCTGTAAAAGTAGTAGGTCAGATCTAATTCCTCACTCAAAGACATAATAGATTGCCTGCTATTGTTTTTGGTTTGGTTTGGTTTGGTTTGTTTCCAGAATTAGTGAGGTGCAGAACTAAATCCCTTTCGTTAGGAAAAATTTAAAGCTAAATCTTTGTATGAGAACAATGTGGGAACATACAGGAGAGCCTTACGTGTAGGCAATATCAGCTATTGTCCTGTTCATTTTTTTTAGCATGTGATATTCTTGGCATGTGGACAAAAACATGTTAAACAGGCAGGGGCAAGGGTAACATTTAATAACGACCCTTGAACATGATATATTCATATGTATATTCACAGGGCAAGTAACCGGTGCTACTTGATGAAGTAAAGCAAAACAAATTTAGACTGCTTATAAGGAAAACATTACTTAATTGCAGCAATCTATTAGATTATGGAATAGCTTCACAAAGGGAAAACAGGAAACTTATTGTCTGAGTAATTTAAAAAGATCTTCCATAAATCTCTGGAAAAGATAGTGTAGAAATAATAACATTTTGTCAGAAGATGGAGCATATTTCTTAATATTTCTCTCTCTTCTCTAATATCTATGCTTTTATAATTTTGAGCCAGATTCTAAAACTGAAGGTTAATATCTTCAACTTCAAAGACCTGTAGATTTGATCTCAGTCTATTCCAGTTGAGAACTGGACTCTGAAATTAGGAAGCCCAGCAGTAGAGAGGGGGGCATCTTACACAGGCAAGCCCAAAGTCAAGGTTATGTCTTAATTTGAAAAAAATGGACCAAGTTCTTCTCTAGTACAGGTATATTTGCAAACTTTTAAGAAACTGAATTGAGTCAAAAGTGAGTTGGGGGTGAAGTGGGAGTTTTATGAATTTAGTTGAAAATTTGCAATTTATGAATTTAGATGAAAATTTGCAAAACTCAGATAAAACCTAATTTGAGAGTACTGGCTGAATTCAACTTTTACCCTTTGATTTTGCTAAAAGTCAAGCCAAGTAGACAAAAATACAGATGGTCCGAAACTAGAACATACAAAGTCTTGCAAAGAATATGTATTGCATTTGTTCAGATGCACCCAATCACTACTTGCATATAAACAGTACTATGGTTCCTTCTTACCAGTAATTACAGATACAGTGGTAAGAAAAAAAATCAGTGAACTGAAATATAATGTAAAACTCAGTCAGAGCTCATAAAAAGCCCAGGAAATTTGTTTACTTTTGCTCTCTACAGCATTTTTTGTCATCTGCTTTTTTATTCTGGTGATATCAGTGACAAAAAAAGAACTAAACTTGAACAAAGTAACTGTCACTAGTTAAAACTGAGAATTTCATAAATATCAGAAAGGATTCTCTCCATCACATTTTCAGACAAAATTTTAGAAAATCAAAATTATCCAGTGCTTTATTATTGTTGCAGGATTACAAATAATTCTGGAAACTTCAGCAGTGAGCTAAAAATATGATTTCTTCCAAAGGGTTACAGTCTAAGTTAAGCTATTAATTGAAGGAAAGTCAACAGAAAAATAAGGATAGGAATGGGACAGAATAAATTTATGAGAAAAACATGTTTGTCTCATTTCTTGTGATATATTTGGTACATAATATGCTTTCCTTTTATTAACTCTACAGGCATTATGTAGACATAATTATAGAGGTTTTTTTTTTTTTCATTATTGCTTAGCTAAAACTGTAGACAAGCCCAGATAAAATCTGTGGAGATACTTTGGTTTTATTTTAAAAATGCAGAAGATATTTTCTCCCTAGATTTGCAAACAAACCTTATGCTGTAGTTTAAGTTCAGGTTTTCTTCATATTTTTCTGAAAGGCTGGCAGTTTTAGAAACAAAACATTTTGAAAATTATTAACTATTCCCCACAATTCCTTTGAACTTTTCTGTTTTAATGCTGAAGCTTTGAACTCTGTATCACTAAGTGCTGCAGATAATATCTGCAATAGAGAATAAGAGCATTTAAAGTTACAAAAGAGTTACTTTGCTTTTCCATTTCTTCTTCCTTTTCATCAAGGTATTTAAAATTAAAATAAACTAAATCAATAACTACACAGTGCTGTAAAGATGGAAAATTTTGCTACAAACAAGAAAACTATTTTAGTATAATGAAGTCAACATATGAAAGGAGTAGGCAATATCTAGCATCTAGGGAAAACAGAAGAAAAATTTTGTAATAAGAATTCTATTGTAGTACTCACTTTTAATTTACACTTGGAAATAATGAGCACCATCTCAAAATGGAAGTGTTAATATGCATTTAATGTTGTTGACAATTCCTGACTAACAGAGAAACTAAGATTTCAGGAAATCTCAAGTTAAGAGACTGCTTCCTTTCTGATCAGTTCTATTTCTGCCACTCACAATTGACTCACATAAGAGTAACAGCTATTAAAAATAAAGATGATTGAAAACAAAATGCAAAAAATAACTTTATCTTTGAACAGAAGGCAGGAACATACACAACTATGTAGAGCACACTTGAAAACCTAAACAGAATGTTATTGGAATAAGATTGAAAACAAATGCTTTCAGCAACTTTTCCTGGGCAGGGCTGTCTGTTCTCCACAGATTTCTTTAATTTCCCCTTTGCTATTGGGCTTCTTTTTACTGTCCAACAACTTACCTAATAATGAGAAAACAAATACCAGCCCTTGAAAAAGATGACCACATGCTTCCACATGGCTGTATATAAATTCACAAAACCAAACTCAGACTTTCTCATGCATGCAAATAAAGCATTGCTTTCCTGTGATCAGTTAATCTAGGAAACTGTGGTTATCAGCTCTGCCTCTTTTCCTGCATTCAGGCTAGAGTCTGGAGTGCTCCAGGTGGTCTTGCAGTAGCAGTTGCTGAACTAGAAAGTAGCTTGACTTTCAATCTCTGATGCTAGATTTAAAAAGAAAATAATCATTGCTCCTGATAATAGAGCAATGGATATAATCAAAGACTGAGAGTAGTATGTAGCCTTTTTCTATTTAAATATTAAAAATTGTCTGTTGATGTGTGTGGCTAGCACTGATAATGCACAAGTCTCTTTTTCTTTTGGGATGGGAAGTTCCTGCTATGGGATTACAGGAGACCAAGAAAATGTGCATTAAACAGCATGGAAGTTCACCAGGCAGTAAAACCGGACCTTCAACAGCATGAGAATAATTTTTGTTGCATGTGGTTTGTCA
>NW_010112645.1:192902-206366 GCF_000699245.1 Pterocles gutturalis | reverse complement strand
TTCAGATCGAAGCAGGAATATTTCAAGAAGAGTCTTGTTAATGTTAATTGTTTTCTTTCAATTTCAATAAGAAACAGGTCTAAAGGGAAACTAAGTATAGGAAAGATAAAAGCTTACCAAAAAATTCTGAACCCTGGGGAAAAAAAAAAAATATGCATTTGGAATATATTAAGGTAAGCACTGTTCAGGAAGTTTTCAGAACCTCGTTTATCAAAATTTAAAGCACATACATGCTCAGTTGTGCTCTCTACTGAACATATTCCGATAGAATATTTATGAAAATTGGCACTATGGTTGTTCATAATTATGATAACCTCTATTTTTAGAGCACTTACAATGTTTTAAGTACTTCATCCATATATATAGGAAAAAGATCCTCTGTCACACACAGAGTTACAATTCCAATGGGAATTAATGTCAATAAGTTTATTTTATACCGGCTGGATTGACCATTCTGAGATGTTGCTCAAAGAGAAAAGCATTTTTCTTTAACCATGAGGTGTAAGCACCTGGCTAACTATAAGCCTCCCTTTAAGATAGCCATGTCTATAAGTATTCTGCTGAATACTAGCACTTAAATACTTTACTGAAGAAGGCCTTCCAATTCAACTGTTATTTGTGTTGATATGTCATGGTTCTTGCAAAATAAAGGAAGAATCTAAATTTGGAGAATATGATGGTTTAGGGACTGGATTTTGAAGTGGAAATGAATGTAATTTGTCAGCTTTGTGTAGCTCTGAAATTTAGATTTTGAAGTAAGCTATTCACATTTAAAAAGATGTTTTATTTAGAAATTTAAAATAAATCTTCCAAGAGCTTAGGCTGCATATAGAAATTATATTTAAAAACCATACATATTTATGTGTATGACTTGTATTTGAAAGGAGAACAGGCATTAGGAATAGTATGCACTTACTGCCAAAAGCTAAGTCTGTTAGAGCAATCATTTGGTCTACCAGAAATGCTCTGCTGCAAACAGGGCTACTTTGTGTCTGTGGAAAAGGAAGTGGCCATACTGAAAAAAAGCAGCAACTACTGAACAGCCTCTTCTCTGTATACTTGTGCCTAAACAAGGGAAATACCGAGCAACATGTACAACAAGGAGGCTTCGAAGAAAAGTGACAAAGGCTAGTCCAAACCTGGCACAAAAAGGGACAGATGAAAGACAATTTCTAACATGTTATTTCTAGATGATCACGTGTACTGGCAGATGAAGTAATTACTTTGCAATTTGGAGTATCTTACTTGAACTTTGGTTAGTTAAAGGTTGGATGAAAATGGGCACAGTATTAGGTATTTGTCCAGTGAGTGGACAATATATGGAGAATGACAACTATTAATGCATTCCATCCAGAAGCTCCCCCAGACAGGTTCAGTTCCTGCTCTGCATTACTACAAATGAAAAGAAGATTTTACATTCAAGCAGGAAGATCAAAGATGACAAGCGCATACAGATAGACGGGACAGAAAAATAAGTAATCCCTTAGTATGGTAGTCAGAATTGTAGAACCATCTCTGTAATCTCCTTTAGGATATAAAGTGTCATTGTAATTAGTCTATGAAACCCAGGATGGGAACAAGCTGTTGTTCCAAGGGTGGTCTCTCTAGAGGAACATATGTCTGAAGACATGCCCTTGCTACTTGAACAAATCCTGGTCACAGACGTTCTTGAATGTGGTGTTGGCTGAATGTAGCTGAAACAGCTTCTGAGCTATAACTAATCAGAGGGACATCCATTTGCTGAATGCAAGTGGACTGAGAGGATACTAAGTGTTTGAATCCCTTTGCACAGTGGTCTGTGCAGAATTCTAACATCTAACTGGCACTAGGGGAGCACTTTTCAAACCTTACCTTTTCAGATATATTTATCATGCCAATGTTGTAAACAGTGTAGGATTTGGAAAGACGTGAAAAAAGCCCTATGATATAGTTACTGTGTTATAACATTGAGCTTCTAAAACACAGCAGTATGTTTTTTCTGTGGTGCAGCTAGCCAAGCATCTTGCTGCCAGGTTTCCATGATCTCCTAGGGTAAAATGGCAATCGTTTAAGAGTTTGAGTCCTCGATACTGTAACTAATAAGGAACCACAGAACACAGAGGGAGGGTATATCCACAAAATTCACCTGTGGAGGGAAATGGGGAAGCTTCTGTGCACTCCAGCGTATAGAGCAGAACTACTAAACTGGCTCTTTGTTTGGTCTTGACACAGTGCCTACTAGCATAGCAGTGCAGCCTTAAGGAATGTTTTTGCTATCACATGCATAAAAACATCCAACCAAAAATATAATGAATGCCTGCAATTTATACATAATTCACACATTTGTATTTGAGGGTATATCCTATTTTTGTGACCAATTCACAGGCATGAATGCATACATGTGTGCATGCATATGTGCAGTTTTGATTTTCTGTTTATAAAAAAGGCACTGTGGGAGAATTTTATTAACGGATACTAAAATATGGGCCTCTCAGATGCTTCGTACAAATGTTTCACTTCACTTGTACTCAATGGGACATTCAGCATACAGGAATCTGACATAGCTCTTCACCATATAGACTTGTTGGTATGTGGAGCTTTCAAAGAAAATATTCCCTATTTGAAAATTTAATTCTGCCTACAGTCACAAAACTGTCTCATAATTATCAGTGGCTCTGAGCTTTAGAATCTTCTAACATCCATGAAGAACTTTCTTTGTTCCCCTCATTTTCCTTAACTGAAAATTTTATTTGTTCAGTTGGGAAGTGGAAGGAGAAATGGTAGCACTCTGATAATAGAGTTTCTGAATAATTTGAGCCATGATTCAGTGGAATGATATGAGGCATAATCAAGAGCCAGTACCAGCAGATACAGTGGGAGCCTCTATTGGAGGTTAAGATACAGGAAATGTCAGGGAAAAACTGACGTTGTGGCATTGTTTTGGTTAATTATACCTGAATTCCCACATTTGTCTTTGTACCTTGTTCTACTCATTAATTTTATAATGAGGAGTTAAACCCTGAGCTGCCATCAAAAACTAATTGCAAACTACATGAGCAGTTTGGGTATAACCACGCTACACAGCACACAGACATTTTCACCTATGAACCACTGGAACTGGTGAGCTACTTTGAAGAGTGCAGATCAAAATCCTAAGACAAGTGAGTGAGAGCTGCTAATAAAAGAATCATTTAGCAATCAGGCAATACAAGAAGAAAGTATCACACTTTGCAATACAGCTTAATGGAAGGACACAACTGACCATACTACTTGATGGGCAACTCCTCCTTCTTACCAGTTTTCCATTGCTACACAGTCTGTATAGCAGGTCCGCTGTCTTATGATGCAAATTTTAGCACGTTTATAATTTTCAGTTATGAAATATGGAATTCCCTCTGTAATTTTGTTCTTGTAATAGTTTTCTTAGAAACTGTAATATTCTGGCCTAAGAACGTTTGACTTTTCTTAAACTTAACACGAAATGAAACATAAGAGAGGGTTTTTGGTCCAGATGCTTACTCACAATCAGGAAACATTTTTCCATTCTTGTTGGTATGAGTGAAGTCAAAAGTAATTTTACTTCTCTGGTAAATTAGTCTAACTCTATTCACAAGAACTGAAGAGTTGAATCCCGATGAGAAATTGCTGTATTTCAAAAAGAGTGGATAAATAGCAGGAAACTGATGATAAGTCTGAAAATGTGAGACATACTACCAGAGTGGGTCGTTGACAGTGATGGAGAGGAAACATCCAGAAAAACATGGATGCCAAAGGAAAAAATGCTGGTAAATAAAGTGAGAACCAAACCACTGTCTTTTATATCTGAAAAAAAGTGGATAGGCTTTTTGGTGCTTCTAGTCTGACATGGAAGCAACAAGTCCCCTTGTAGACATGGCCCAGTCAAACAGAGGAGATACAAAACTGACAGTCTGTCCCTTGTGGCTTTAAAGGAATCCAAGGAATGTTCGGTAACAGCAGAGCGTTTAATCCTTGTTTGCCTTATAAATTCCAGTTCTGGTCACTGCATTAAGCCTACCTAAATTACTTACATGTTTTCAATTGGAGAAAATTATTCTTCACTTCCCTCTCTTAATTTAATTAAAGGATTCTCTGTTGTAGAAAGCCTATTTGGGAAGTTTGTTGCAGCAAAGGTGGCAGAATTTCAGGTGAAAGTGAATTGTTTCATTTCAAAATACTTCTGAATCTTTGTGGTTTGCAGCTCCTCATAGACACAGTAATAATAGAAAAATAGACCAATTTAAAACATTAATGCTGACTGCATTTTGAGTGCTGAAAACAGGCACAGATTAATCTGCCTTTTTATTATCTAGCAGTTTCTGAGGAACATATTACAGATTTGATTCCAATATTCAGTTGGTTTTTTCATTAAGTTCATTGCTGTTACTGCCTCTGGATCATATAACTCAGAATTTTGTTGTGGTTTTATTTCCTTCCTTTGGCCATCCCGTTTCGGAGTCACGTTTCCAGCTATTTCCATGCTTGCCACACCTCAGGTATTAGTGTTGAACTTCTCAGTACAACTTTGACAGAATGGAATTTTTAAATTGATGTGTGTGATCTGGAAAATGTGTGCACTGATGAAGTCTGTTAGTAGCACAGACAAAAGCCGTATTTGAATCCCAAGGTGGGCTTATTCTACTGGGGATGAGCAGACGGTTTTCAAGGAATCCAGGACCACCCAAACCAATTTTCTCCTAGCCTGCTACACTAACACCACCTATTTTCAAGTCAATTTTGCCACAAATGCTATCAGAACACAAATATCCTCATGCCACTATGCCAGCTTACCCCAAACTTTTGTTTGCTTGATTTTACAGTGTTAACTGTTTTACAAGCTATTTTATTGTTTGTTTTTGGTTTTTTTACATTTACTTTTGAAAGTGGATATCGAAACACCCAGAAACCTCTTTATGTGGGATCATGCTGAGAGTTCCATTGATTACTGTTAGGACAGAGGTTTTAGATTTGCTACATAGACCTCCACCACTCAAATTAATAAACGATATCTGATTGAAGTAGTAGGATATCATTGCATTGGTGCGGCAGCACTTCAGGCATGAGTTTTACGACTGTTTATTGAGAGCTGAAACGTATTTAGGTTTAGCAATTTTGAATTCCCTTCCATGTTTTGTAAAGAAATGTGAACTAGCTGAGCCAAACCCTTCTTCCTCTGCCATCCTAGCCCATCCACCAGGCTGAGTCCCAGACTCGTCTCTGTCTCCAGCTTACTGTCCCATTCCCCCATTTTTCTCACTCTGACTCCACTCTTTTCCTCACGCTTGTCCTTCCCACCTTCATCCTTCACAGTTTCCATATGTGTTTTCCATTTCAATTCTTCTCTCCCCTCATATCTAATTCCCCCATAGTCTGGGTGACGAGACAAGTCCACCCATGGGCCAACATCCCAGCCCTTCCCCAGAGAAGTGCCAATGCCCAGGGCTAGGGCCACCCCGGTGCCCCTGGCTGCCCTGCTCCCAGATGGGGCATGAGATGGGCTCTGGCTGTTGGGCCCTGCCATGAGCCCCACCATGGGGAGCCCCCAGCCCTCTCAGCTCCCGACCCTGGGAGCTGCAAGATCCCACTGCGCCCCAGCAGCATTGGTACTCACTCCCCAAAGACCTGGGAACCCCATTAAAAAGGCTAAAACTTGCTCAGCTCAGGGCATGCTTAGTGTAGGCAGAGTTTTTAGGAAACATTTGCCAATCAGTAAATGTCTAGTACAGTTTCATGAACAAATTGTGCCTTCTGAAATGTTTGTTGTTTGGACAAGGTATGGTGGATTTTGCACAGAGTTAGGAATGGAACATCCTTCACCAAACCATGAGAGCCCTTCTTCATGTTAAAGAGCTTTTTCCTTTTTTTCCCCTCACTTGCCCTCAGAAATTGCTGAGCTATTTTGACTGAAAATACCCCAAATAGCTCAAATAGCACATAACTGCATGGAAGGTTTCTAGCTAAAATTAGAAAAAAATTCGAAACTGAAACTTAAAATTTGGCAAAGTTATAACAAGTTCAAACCAACTGGAAAGGGTCAAAGCAACTTTGGGAATATAGGTGGTGCTCCCTGCCACACCTATGATCCAAGCGGCTTATTTTTCTTAAGCTAAATTCATCCATTAACAAATTTATGAGCTGCTGAGTGTTGTGTTGTGTCTGGGCTTCAGAGTGCTTTGAATCAATACAGGAAAGCCTCTTTTGCACTGAGCATGAGACATGTTTGAAATGCTGGCTATAACACATTTTCCAAAAAATTGTTTAAAACAATGTAGCCTCATAAACACTGTCTGACCATACTCAGATTCACCTCAGTACCTTTTATAGAAAGTCTCAAATTGTCTGCGGGTATAAACTTATAGAATACTTATGATGTTTGGGAGTAAAGAAAATTAGATTTTTTTTTTCTCTACTGGAAAAAAAACAGGGGGTTGAGGCCTGAAACTTCAGATTTTCTGAGAATTACTTATGCTCTGGTGATTCACTGCAGTCACAGAACCAGCAGGATGGAAATTAATGCTTCCAGCCTCTCTCATATTCCTCTCTTAACCATAGGCAGCACGACTCCATACTTCCTTTTCTTCTCCAACCCATGGATCCTTCTCCCCTGAAATACCTCTTGTACAGCTCACTTTTCTGGGAATTAAGATAACTTGAATTTTGATACACAGATCATCCATATCTTCTGTGAAGAAGGGCGAAAATTCTTGGTTTTATGCTGATTAGTCCAAATGAATACTACCCACACTTGCTGAGGGGAAGTCTGCGTGGACAGGTTGGTCATTGTTATTTGTCATAACTCTTCAGGCAGAAGGACACATATCTGTTTAAAACTGACACAGACTCACCAAGTTCTACTTCATCCTGCCTCAAACTCCTTCAGAGCCCCAACAGCTGTTTTTCTGTAGGATCAAGTATGTTGTGTGTTGCAGTCTCCTACAGTACCACAATTGCAGAGATATCTGTTGTACCATGAAGTGATTTAACCAGAAAAATGTCCACATACTGGTGTTTCTAGGCATAGGTGGTAGACCAGCACTTCTGTAGATCCAACCCTCTGATTTCTTTGGGAAATTCACTAAATTCACTCTGTTTTCAAAAGCACTCTTGCTCAGTTAATGGTGTCCAGAATCTGGGCATTATGTCTAAGTGACAGAGAGCTGTAAACAGCGAAAGGGAAAGGTAAGAGACTGCTGAAGTTAAAGGCTAATGAAAGCGGTGTGAGAGGGTGTTATGGCCTTCCACAAACACTGAGCAACTGAAGAGGCAATGGAAGGGATTAGTTTGTGCAGCAGAGCAGTTTTGCCTGAGGTATGCCAGATGTCTGAACTGCAGTGGAGGACAAAGAACAACATTCAGAACTCACCAGGTTACTGAGACTATCCTTCAGACTCTGCTGCCTCCCAGGCTGCTTTGTGGACTGAAGAGTAAATCTGATGACATGCACTTAGTGTCATCCTCAGTATAACCACAAATCAAAGTGTATTATTATGGCTAATATTATTATTCAAGACTAAAATCTTTCCTCTAGGAAATATTGTAATGCTTCTTTTTCCTACAAGGAATGGTGTTGATTACTGTGGTAGAAGTGTACTGCTTTGGTGCTGTGATTTGTGTACAAAAAATTTAATATCCCCCAAAGTCTTGACTTCAGTGGTCTCAGTCTTCTCTCTGTCCTCACTGAATGTAGTGTATTATATTTTGATATCCTTGGTTATGACTATGTTACACAGGAGTAATACTGTACCAGGGATTCAAGCAATATCTTCAGAAAAGTTGCTTGAATGGCATAGCTGACGTAAATGAGCAAGAACTGGGACTACTGACTGGTGAAAACAGCAGCACTTTTTCAAATGAACTGGATTTAGTTGAAAATCACTGCTTTAGACCATTTATCTTTTTTTCTATTAACAGACATAAACTTGCTACTGTATCTTGACAGCAGCAGGCTGTTTCACAAAACAAACACCAAAAAAGCAAACCCAGAAATGGAAGACAGGTTTGGCTTTTTAGTTGTCTTTCAAACTGTGCCTTCAAAAATGGGCTGTTGAATACTACAGGAAAAAAAAGATAATGTGCTTTTGTTACATAAAACAGGAAAAAGAAGGTGCAGCTTTTAACTGTCCATAAAAGGCCAAAACTAACTCTGCTTTCAACTGGAAGCATTCATAATGAATTGAGTGATATGCAGAAGAATTTTTATTTGTATGTTAGGAATGCATAACTGGAAATATTATGAACGATTCCTTGACAGTTCATATTCTACTTAGAAAATATGCTAATAATTTGTACATTCTCTTTAACCTGGCTCTTTATAAAATCTTCCTAGATCCTTTGAACAGAAATACATTCAGGACCAAATATTTGTTCTATTGTATTGCTCATGCAGACTGGTTTACTATCATAATTTTATTAATGAGTTTTACATTACTGATTTCTATTTATATTATTTTAGCCCAAAATTTTTTAAGTATTTGCTCAGAGAAACTAAAAAAATTAAAAGTTTGCAAGTGGATATCAGTATTTATTCCCAGCCTGGTAATGTCTTCCTTTTAGGTATTTATTCTCTAATATCTCTAGCCATTATTGATTAATTCAGAATAAAATTAAAAGCAACAAGTTAGCCTGCTCTATATTTTCATTAACAAGGAAGATGCAGTTATTCACACATGTGAATTTTTTCAGAATTCCAACCTTTCTCTTAAAATCTCTCTCTTCCTTACTTACAGAAGAGCTCACCTGAAAGCTTGTATCATTCTCCCATCAGGACAGAGACAGAGTGAGCACTCTGACTTCATTGGGAGCAAGTCTGTCAACATCAGGACAAAATAGAAGTCTGCACTGTAATGTCTGACATATATTTTTTGCAGGTCTTAACCTGAAAACCATTTCTTGGCAGTGCTATAGCTACTCTGGATTTTGTTCAGCTTTAATATCTAACACATAAAATTATTTTATTCTATTTGTTCAAATAAATCACACTCAGAGAAAAGATGCAGCAGTACTGAACACAGTACACAGTCCTGTCCTTAAAACTGTATACTGCACCATGGTGTGACGTTCCTTGTTTCCTTAAACATTGGTTGGAAAACCCACATGAAGAAACTGCATTCCCTTCCTTTGTGGGAAATTAATTCCTACCCTTTCTTCTCAGTCTCCTTTCTTGAGGGCCCTGCTATTATCATTCTTATTGTATTGAAACTATTTTCTCAAATTGATTACTGAGGATATTTCCAGATTTCTTGACAAGGACTTGCTAATTAAAGATATATGCTTTTTAAAATTTCTCCTTCTTGCTCTTAAATGAAAGACTATTTCTAGAAATACCAGAAACTACACTATTTTTATTTTCCCTCTGAAATCAATCTTTGGCTGTTTCAAGCTAAATTATCCTGTCCCATCTCAGTTAAAAAAAAAAAAAAAAAAGAAGGGGGGGGGGGGTGAAGTAACCGTGAAACGCACACATCTCTCTCCTCCTCACAATAGCCCACAACAAAAGGAAGCAAATATTCCTTTCCACGATCTCCTCACTTAATCTCACAGAAAGCATTCTAGCAAGAAGCAGATGGTGAGTATGACTGTAACAGTAGTTCCACATGACATTCTTTTTTGACATTGTCTGGTTCAAGGATATGATGATTCTGGGGAACCACTGTTTATGAATCTTGGTCTTACCATCATACTGTTATACTGCTAGTGTCTTCAGTGAAAGTGGAATCAGTCAGTTGATAACTTTCACTGCTGCACATCTCTGCTAGATGGAGGAAACGGTCATGGGTAAAAATCTTAATGGGGAACTACTTTGACAGAAATATATTGGGACAATGCAATGACTGAAAATGGGAAGAACAGACCTATGATTTCTCTGCAGGTGGAAAATCTCAAACAATAGAAGAGCAATATATTGATCCTTGTCTTTAAAACCCTAGAAAGGTATGTGGGTGCATATGTCTCTTGGAATATAAGGTAGGTTGGGCACAGGAAGGGGTTGATTATAATGGCAGAGGAAGAAAACCGTTAAACTATAGGTTCAAGAAAGGTAAATGAAAGCAAGTAAACTGTGAATAGAATAGTCATAATTAAAAGCACAAGTAAGGAGCAGAGGAATCCTAGGCATCTTAGCTCTGATAAGAGCCTAAATACATCCCTGGAATGGTGGGAAAACTGTTGCAGAGAAAAGAGCACGGATGTGTACATCTATTTTAGTTATCTTTTTTCTCTATCTGTTTTCAGATTCTTGTGGGGAGTCTTCCTCAACCTATTTCTGTCTATGTCACTGCATGTCTTGAAGAGTTAAAATCCCAGGCTGAAGTACTGTGTGTCTGGAGCTCTAAGAGAAAGTGCATTTCAGCTTTGTTGCACAAATGCATGGGTAGGATGTGGCCTTGTCCCTCACAAATAATGATTTCATATTTCAGTTTGGGATTACCCAGAAACCCTCTACTTGAATGAGAAATGGATGACTTTTTAGGGCTGGGAGACAGCCTGAAGTCATCGATGCCGTTTCCCATGGAAAACCAAGGATATTTCTGGGAAACTGCATGGGTCTGGTAAACCTTCTCAGAAGGGCTTGAAGACTGGAACTGCTTTCCAAGTGTATATTCAGACGTGCCTGCCAGAGTCCTGTATCTGGATGTTGTTCAAACTCTTCAGGCTTTAATGATTCTCTGACTCAGTACAGTAGGTTCCAAACCTAGGAGACTGAGTAACGTCTCTTTCTATCATGAACTTTATATCATGGATGTCTGTGTATGTCTGTGACTGACCCAGTTACAATGCGACTTAAATTTGCCCTTGAACAGAATCATCACTTCCTGTTCATTACTGATATTGTCAGATGTCCACTTTCTTATATGTTGTCTTTTTTTCTAGAGGCAACAAATCTTCTGATTATATGCCTAACCACACCTTGCTTTGTGGGCTTTATTCACGTAGTAGAGAAATCTCTCGTGACTTACTTTCCATTATTATCCGAATTTTGTCTCTAAGTGAGTGCATTGCACAGAAGAGTGTTACTACTTAGAAACAGATTTGTTGGAAAAATTCAGGATAGTTTAAGCTTGTCTTGGAATGGGTCAATCCTATCTTTAACTGGAACCTTCTTAGGCTTGCACCCCTCATGTTAATAAATATTGTCAAAACCCCATTCAAAAGAAGTGCAAGATGATGAACAGGAAGAGCTTTGTGAAACAAGGACTTTGTACAGTCCTGTATCAGCCATAACATTTCTCTCAAGAAGTCCATATTTATTTAAATGCTTTATTTCAAGATTCAGTCGCTAGCATCCAAATGGGTTTAATTTGTGTTGATCCTGCCAGGGAATGGACATAGTGTCATCACAATGTGCCATCAAGGCCTAGAGTTATATTCTCCTACTAAGCTGTTGTGGTTGGGCTAGTAGAAGTCCATACAGTGGATGTCATTCCCTTGCTAGGTTGCCTGTTAGCTGGCTTTCTAATAAAATCAGAACATAATTAATGAAAACATTTACAGATATACTGGGAAAGTTACTCAGAATAGGACAGGTTTTATAGCAATTTACTACAAGTTATTCATCATGATTATAATTTTTTCATTAATAACCTATTAAGCTTGATTCTTTAATCCTCTTATATGTTAAGCCAGTTTATATTTGGTGGAATTACTTCTGATTTGCACTAAGAAAGATCAGGATCAGATTCAGAATCACATCACCCTCATCTTTCCCCACTCAGACATTGTAAAACTTCCCTTTAGTAAGGAAGGTAAGAGCAAGTCTTTACTGTTTGCACTTCAAAAATGTAAAGAGTTTGATATGATACAGACAGTTTCAAAGTTCACAAGGTAAAGCTGGTACCGTCTCTTTTGCCCAAGTGCAGTAGACCCAACCTTTTCCTGAATTGTAGTTTGTTCAGCTGTGCTCCTTGGCCAGAGTGGTTTGAGTGGCCTATTGGAATAATTTACATGACTTCTTGTGCTGTATTTGCTTCCAGATAGAAGGTAATACTTTTGTGGTATTCCTGAACTAAACTCACAAAGTAACACCATCAAGTTGAAAATAATTGTCAATTTCTTGTATGAATTAAAAGAACTTGGACAAATTCACTTCTGAGTTACAATAAACCAAGGCAACCTGAGGCTGCTTGCTGATAGTGTGCATAAATAAAAATAAAGGGAAAATTTGGCTTATGCTCCATAAGAGTACTGCATGAAATAGTGAAGCAAAATGGAAATGGAAGATAGCCTTACCCCAAAATAAGTTTCTTCCAAACAGATTTACGTACAACCTTTCCCCTTGAATGAATCAAGAGAAACCTAGCAGCTCTTCCTTTCAAAAGTCTGGTTTTCTGGACCCAGCCTAGATCTGACTCAGTGGGCTGAGCCAGGCAGTGGCTGAGGTGCCACACTGCAGGGTACAGTGCATGGGAGATCAGCTTTGGACCTCGATACCTCTAAGAAAATCTGACATATCTGAGTCTACATCCACTGCTTAATGCACTAGAACATAAAATGGTCTCCAGACAGGGTCAGGCACAAAACCAGCTGTCATTACCAGTTTCCATGCAGTCAGCCACAGTAGAGGGCTTTGTGTAATACAGTGAGTGATCTGGCAGGAGGTGCAGATATGACTCCAACAGTAATGCATCTTGGTCTGTTGAGCTCAGCCAGACTGCACTTCATCTCTCTCAGCCTCCAGTAGCATTTCAGTAAATGGTATTTTTCAATAGTTACAGAGACTTTGCCAACTATTCTGATGCAGATTGACTCACATCCCAGTAAAAGGCACATTGGTTCAACTCTGGATTGCTATGGCATGGAACAGTTCCACTCATTGCTGGGTCTGACTGTAACTATTTGTCTGGCCCTACAGAGGAATGTGAAATGCTCTCATACAAACAACTAGGAGTTACATTTTAGAGCTTGTGTCTCTAAAGTAGGAGGCTTGCTTGGGAACTGAATTAAAGGATGGAGAAAGTCTGGTTTGGACTAGAAGAAAGGAAAAAAATAGAGGAATTTTTTTTTAAATTGTAATTTTTTGGAACTACTGATGTTTTCCATTACAAGGATGTCTATTTATAGATAATAATCTAATTTAAAAAATGGAACCCTGTGGCTTGATTGATTTTGGTTAAATAATAATAAATGGTAAAGCATGCAACATTGTAAAGTTTTATTAATCACATCTGTCACAACGAAAGCATAAGGTAGGGTGGAAGTTTGAGCAGTCTGGTTTAGAGCAGAGGCATATCTGTCTATATGTTAGCTAGCACATACCAATAACACTGGTTATAGTATTTAGGTGAAATTTCAGTACAACTGACAGAGAAAACAGAAGTCCTATCTGTGTTCACAATGAAGTGACGCTTTTCCTATATTCTGTGTTTTACTTGTAATCAGCTGAAAAAGCGTTCAAGTATGTGAACAAGTAAATCTGCTTTTTTATCCAGGTGTTACACTATATTTTTATTATACAGCTGGGTATGGTAAAGA
>NW_010112645.1:18019-192871 GCF_000699245.1 Pterocles gutturalis | reverse complement strand
TTTCCCTTCGGTTGATATATAATTACTGCTCTATCTTAGGATCAGCTGAACAAAACATGTTCTTTATTTCGTGGGTACTGGGAAAACCCAGGCATTCCTCAGACTTGGTTGTAAGTGACCTAAAAATGGTTGGTATTGCCAGGAAATGACTGTTTGGTGTGTTAAATCTGATCTCTAATAATCTGAAGAAGGATTAGCCAATCTTCTTCTAAATGTATTCTATGGCAGCATTTCTTTTGTCTTAGGGAGACATTTGTAGGCTAGTTAACATTAAGCAGAAATAACTTTTATTTGGAATTTTTTTCAGTAATTCTGAGAAGTATAAAAACATACTAGCACTGTTTCATATGTATCTAAACTCTAAATATTGCAGGATATTTTTGTCACAAGAATAAGCAGAACATGTAGAAAAAAGTAACATTCCCAAATGAATAAATTAATTCTAGCATTTTTAAAAAAAATTAACATTTGTGCAATCAGATTTTCTTAGATGATGCAAAACATAGATGACTCTTTTTTCTACATCCTGCTCCTGAAAGTCATCTGCTACTGGCAGCTCATGTAAATCTAGGAACTTGGGACGGCTATATGTAATGTCTGCAGAATTGCTATAGCCTGTCACAAGAAAAGACCTGCACTTTTTTCCTGTTGAAGACTGTGCTTTTTTGTTGCTTTCCACAGTTGAATGTTACACAGTCCCTTAAGTCTTAAAGGTTATGGTTAAGGCTTTGTTTTTGTACACACATAATTATAGAACTAGTAGGGTAACACACCACATCAGAAGAAAAGTGATATGCCTTTCACGTTGCTGACACAAGTGCCACAATTTGATATAACACCTAGTTTTGAAAGAAAATCTCTCAACAACAGTAAGAATAACTTGATGTAGGATCTAGCACAGAAGCTGCACAATCCTTGGACTTTTTGTGGTACGTGACAATTATAGAATATGTTGCCATGGAAGCTCCATTGTGCAATAAACTTCCAGATTATCTGTCATGTTTCTGACCTTCAAATATAATTCCACATATGCTTCAGATAAAGATGGTCCCTTTTAGGACAGTAAGAACTCTTGGAGTTCAGCTAGCACTTTATATCTACATAGCATCATGGAAACCTATTAAGCTTTAATCTATAGCATATATAGATTATATGAGCTAACAGATTGCTCTGTAGTCTTATCTGAATAATCCATGTAGCTGAGGAAAAAGCCTATTAAGTAAACTTAATATTTATAGTCTTGGATATGGCTCTGTCTGACACAGCTGGGGAAAGTTCACAAAGGCTGAATATTCCTTTAGTTATAAATTGAGAATGAGTTATTATTTTTCAGTTCTTTGTTGAGTCTGCTAGACTGTACTGCCTCTAAATGATTGATCATACATGGAAAATATTGTGAAGGCATTCAAGTAAGACTAGAAATACAATACTTGCTTTCTGTTTCTCAGGAGGGACAAGAGACAGTGCAATGTGCAGGCACCCCACACAGGCCGTCATGACAGGTATCATATCAAACCCATCTAATTAAGACACATTAATAAAATAAACAAGTCATTCATCTAAATCTCTTCCTAACTCAGCAGCACAATTCTGGAAGTTCCTTCTGTGGTGACAGCCATACACCAAACAAGCTGAACTGTAGCTTATATTCTGTGTCTTGTTTGCATACATAAACCTGCTGAAAAACTGGAAAGAGAACCTGCAGGTCTAACAGCACCTTCATCATGTTTCTTAACTGCAGAGGTAGATCAGTGTAAAGCTGAACTGCCCTTATTCTGTTAGCTAATCCTTTCGCTTTGCATGTTCATACTTGCGCAAAAGGCAACAAGTAGTTTTGAGCTTCTGCAGCAAAAGGTTAGAATTTGACACTCCTTGCTGTTCAAAAATAAAAAGGAAAAATAAAAGAGAAAAGAAAAAGATTTATTATGTTTTGAATCCGCTACTGGCTATATTATTGCTGTGTTGTTTTTTTCTTTTCAATCAAAGTCCAACAGATTTTTATTTTTGTGTGGCTTACCACAAAAAGTAATACCTTTTTATTTTCTTTTCTGAGCAGGAACACAAAAGTGATTCAATTTTAGAAACTTTTTGGTTAAAAATAGATGTGTCCCAACCCCTTCTCTCTTCACAGTATGTGAAATCTGGTCAAAGTACAATATTTTTGCCTACTGTTAGTTAGATTAAATTTCCCAGGGCAGACAGAGTGTTGGAAGCCAGAAAATGAGTATTCTCCTGCTGCTTCATAAACAATATCACACCTAGCTGGGAAAGACAGAGCTTCATAGGAATCTTGCTTTTAATGGTATGTCCTTATTTCCCCTGTTTTCTTGCTTTCAGTACAATTACTGAAAAGTTATATGGGCTTTTAGAGTAGCCATGTTATAATGCACTTATGGTCATAGTGTGTATGCATAAGAATATAGTTAAGCCAAATATCAGGAGGAGGGAGGAAGAATTAAAATAAATTTTAAAAAAAGGAGGGTTATCATTTGGAACAAATCAAACAGCTATCCCTGAAAAAAACATTACCTAGAAAGAAAAAAAAATGCAGGCTTTCTGCCTCTGACCCCTCTCTTTCAAAATACTAAATAAAGCTGCAGCTTCTGATTTTCAGACCAGTTCCATGATGGTTTTACCTAGGTTAGAAGGCAGCTTGAAAAGCAGAGTTGGGATTGATTCCATCTTTTGGGTTGGTGCCCAAAGGGTTTGTCTAACCCCAAAGGGGAAACATAACCTGTCACCCAAAGTGGATATTTCTTTGTGAACAGTGACACTGGAGATGTGATAGGGAACTAGCTTCACATCTCTCTCATATTGACTTGTTCCTGAATGACAACATCCAGCCTAGTACAGAACAAATTGTTAACACCACTATATCAACAGCTGGCATTTCCACAACAATCCTTGGGTTTCAAAATATTTTTCTTGGGATTTTATGAATAATAGCTACCATACTGAGTGCTTAATGTAGCCATACTATCAAATACACAAAGATGTGATAAAATTAAGGACTGTGATTAATTTCTGAAACAACTGCTTTATTAATTTACTGAACATGAATTATTAATGCCCTTGCCATAACTAACTGATGCACAGCTTGTAAAACTAGGGGGTCTGTTGTGAATGTAGTTTTCCAGTGAAAAAATAACAAAAGTACTACCTTGACTAATCCTCATTTGCATTGCAGCATTTATTTGAGAAACAGGCAAAAAAACAAACATTTGCAGTGATCCTAAATCTGCTAGAACCTTAGGTCAGCCACTAGGTATTCATCCTCATTGCTTTAAGAAGTTAATTTTACTTCTAATCTAAAGTTTCTAGATGAGTTTCAAGTAACTGGATAACTTCATCTTTATTCTACATATTTATACTCTGAGGGATCTCCAATCACAATTTGACTCAAAATACAGATAATCACACTCTTTGTCTCAGTACTTCTGTGGCAGGATAACACAGTATTGCTCCCAGTCTCTCTGTTCACTGGCATTTATTTATTCTTTCCCTGTCCTTTTTTTCTTGTAATTCTTTTTTTGGGGGAGGGTGGAGTGAAGCTTAGTAATTTGTCTGGATTCATACAGGTATGTATACTTCAACAATCCATACTGCCTTATTTTAGGTATCAAACTTTTTAAAGTAGACAAATGCACAACGGAACACTCTGCCTCTCCCCCTCAAACAGCCAGCATAACAAAGTGTACTAAATCTAGCAACAGAAAACATTTATGATTATTACGTCACATTGACAGAGCCTCCCCATCCCTTTAGGGCTAAGAAAGAATCCAGGACTTGCAGTAAGGTACTATAGAGTCATTCTCACTTTTTCTTTCTCTGCTTCAGAGAACTTCATAAGGTGTAATGGCTATAACCAGAGACCTCACCTGCTTGTCCTGGTTAAAACATACACAGGGAGGGAGGAGAAACAGGCTCAAGGAGGTGATTCAGTTCACGCAAAGAGAGGACCAAGTGTGTGTTTGTAAATTCCGGATGAACCAGCTAAATTCTGAGCTACTTATCTGGGTGACAGAGGTGAGGGTAACTCCACATTAAATAATAGCTGAGCAGGTTTTTAATATCTCAGGCTGGGATCAGGTATGTTCCTTTTTGAGAGGTTAATGATTTATGATTTACTGATGACATAACAGATGATATTTTGGGGCATTAATAAACCTATTTAAGGACATGAATACATGAATTAGATTGATAATCCCAGTTTCTAGTGCTGGGATTTTTTTTTTTTAACCATTGTACCTATCTGTTAGTTTCTTGTATGCAGACTGTAAACTAAAAAATAAATCACCTTATGTCTGGTCTAGAGAACTCACTTTGGTACCTATTGATGAACATCATAAGGAGAAATGCTTTCTTGTTTATTTTGCTTGGATGCTGACAGGACCTGGCAGAAAAGCAGAGGCAACAGTGCTGATCACGGAACTTACTTAAACAGATTACTAGAAGAAAAATGCTTAATTCAAAATGGTTTTGAACTGATTCAAAGGTTGACTTCACAAGAGATTCTTTAATGAAAATTCATCACTTGCTAGTCTGACCACTTCACTGCATGGGAGCTGATGTGTGAAATTCAAGTAGTGCCAGTCTCCTCGTGCCTTATCAGAATTCTTGTTTTCCCAGTAAGGACAGAACTTCTGTCATTTTCTGGAAAGGAATACATTAGGTAGCTCCATTTCTTATAATTCAAACAATCCTGGGATATGTTCTACTAAGCCTAATATCACATGTAGTTGGGACTCAGCCCAAAGCTTCTGATAGCATTTCTCTTAACCATGCCTGTTCTATTCCTCAGTGCTTTGTGCCATGCAAGTGTGAGCACATCATCTTCATGGTTTAAGAAAACTCAGCCTGGCTTATTCTCAGTTACTACAGCTGGGCAGTAGCACCTTGACTGCAATAGGGTCTTCTGAACCTGTGGGAGGAATGAGATACAAGTTGCTTCTTGACTCACTGGCAATATACCCAAATGGCATAATTTTAAGATATGTTCTGCAGGTTTTTCCTATCCCCAAAACTGCATTGAACTGAATAGACCCCTTTTAGTAGAACACTGTGACAGATACTGTTGTTCAGTGCAACTGTAGGAGAGCACAGCTGTTCTGCATTTGACTGAAAACTTTTTCCAGCGAGTCACAGAAAGTTTTCTGATGAACTGAATTCCAGTCTTAATAAACAAGTTAAATAAAACCTCCTAGAAGCTCTTTCATATCTTGATGCACTCTCAGTTGTCTCCAAATATTTTCACTCATCATGCTCTTCTCAATACAAAACAATAACAAATTTATGTTCTTGTTTATTAGGGCTGCCTCTGCTTGGAGTTGTTCAGCAGTCATTGGAAGCATATTAGCTATAATCTTTGAGGTAGTGGTACCTGAAAAAAACAATGTATTTGTGTAGTTATTGCTTACTGAGAGGCTTGACATATGAAAAATTTATTGCTGGGAAACATTACTGTGGGTCAGCTGTTCTTGTTTGCATAGTTTTATTCCACCGTAAATGTGAAAGACTTTACCCTTTAGTAGAAGAGAAATAAATAACCACATGTTTATGCCTCAGTGTCACATGGGGAAATAGTGTGGAGAGCGTTACCATACTTTATCAGCTCCACTTATTTGTGTTTCAAAGCACTGAGATAACAAGTCTTCCAAAATTCTGGCCAATAACCTTTTATTTTTGAACAGTGCAGAAGTATAATTGCACAACAAAGTTTCTGGCTTTTGGACTTTATGTGAGCACATTTAGAATTTTTCCTTCTTACACAAAGCAAGTTGCCATTAAGTATCTCCATGTCAGAAATTATAGCCTCAATAACCCTTGCTTACTTAAATGAGATATTTCCTTGAAAAGGAAACACTTGTTTTCTAGACCTGATACAAATTGGGATGTCCACCCAGAAGGAAATTTCAGCATTTCACTGTGTGATTTCAATCCCTATCAGATCAAATAACTGAATTACAATATTTCTTTCTGCTTGCAAGGAAACATTGCAAACTGGGTATGCAAAAATAACCACAACTTGTCATGTTTTTTTGTTTTTTGGATTTTTTTTTTAATTGAATGACATATTTCAATATTGAAGAATTAAAATGTTTTGATTTGGTTTGTTGAGCTGACCAGAAATAATTATTTTCATTTTCACACTAAACTGTACTTTTCTAGAGTTGTAAATTACCTCCTGGGCATACAAATTCCCTCCTGAGAATGCGTACATTCTCGTTCTACCCTCTACAGTGCTTTTTCTTCCTAGATGAAGTTTCCCATGAAGCATTAATCCATTCAGTTAAATGACTGCACTGTATTATGTAAGGACTTGGACAGAGACATATTTTATATGTGTGAAATAGGTAGCTGAGCCTGAACTGTCAGGGAACCATGTGGCATGATATGCTAAAGTTAGGCCTTAGGTTTTTAAGCTTCTTATTTTGATCTTTTTTGTTTGTTTAGTGTTTTCTTGTCTATAAATTCAAAACTATTTCCAAAGGGGCTCCTTCCTTCCTTCCTTCCCTCATTCTCTCTTACATCCTTCCTTTTCCATGTATAACTTAAGTATTTCTGGTGAACATAACTGGCTGCCTTTGTTGCCAGATGTTTGAGTTAAAGCTCTCTCTGAGTCTGGCATTCTGTAATAATACATCATGACAATTGTTTCAACACTCACTGCTAGCACGGCATTGTCTGCCATGACCTATCCAGATACCCTGTTCCCTCAGTACCACAACATTCTTTGGTCTTTTAGCACACTTCAGTGTATAACTGCTCCCAGTGCTGTCGCTGTGGAGAGAAGAAGCTATGCTGGAGCTATGAGAGAAGAAATAGCACAGTCTTTCCCCAGATCTTGCAACTCCTTTTTGCCAGTCCATATAGCCCTCTGGCTAGATTGTCCATAGTCTTGCACCTAGATATCATAGTACCCTGTAGTTAATTTAGTGATGTGCTACACTACTTTTCTTCTTGCAGTCATGATGGTTGCATATAATGTGACGCTCAGAATTAGTAAAATACTGCCTGTTGCCTAGACTCACAGTCACAATATTAATGTGCAACACTGCAGTAACCGTTAGATTTATTAGATTCTGCCATGCACATTTGTAATATGGAAACACACACACACAGATTTGGAATATAGGAACCACACAGATGCAGAACATTTTACAGCATGTGTTTGAGGCAGTTTAGAATTACTGCTAAAACGTTCCAGCATGTGGAGAAAGACAGATTGTCTAATTTTGAACACCACTTATGAATAAAGTCATACAAAACTTGGTTACATGGACTGAAGAAAATCTTAGCTGTGGTCTCCCAAGGGCCGGTCACAATGGAAATGTGATTAAATCTGACCAGCAGGGGCTTCTATATGACAGTATCTTAGAAAACTAAGCAATTAAGGTCCATCGTGTTAAGAATTAGTTCTAGAATAAAATCACGTTTTTTAAAGACTGTCAACTGTGTGGCATGTTAAAGAAGCATTATTATTTTACTGTAAAGCAATTCAAAGGGAAGACTTCTATGAAGAAGCATACAGCTAGAGACGTGATGACCCAATGGCTAAAACTTTTTTTACCATTACTTCTTTGGAAACTAATACCACATTAGGCTATTTCTTGTGCTTCTTTCTTTGGTTAAACAGACACACTGTATATTTTTTTGTTTGATGTCAAATATTCTGATTAGTCAGTAAATCTGACATCTCAACAATATACTAGTGAAAGAAAGAGTATAGTGATGAGTGGTTGGAGAAACTGCCTGGTAAACAAGCTTTAAAACACAAACAAACCATCATCCAAGTATTGAAGCCAAAGGAGAAATTAAACAAAAGTCAGAGTTCAATTCAGCTGTCACTAGAGGAGGAAATGCTCTTTCAGATAGCTGGTTTAACAATCAGATGGAGAATTTAGCTGGTCTTTTTTTTCTTATTATTAAATCAAGAGCCTAAAAATATCGGGCCACTGTCACAAACAGAGCTGGGCAGGCTATTTTTAAGGAAAATTTATTTAACAAAACTTTTGTACAGTGTGACCGACCCTTTAAGTCCGGTGATTGCTTTGCTGCGTTTGGCAGGATCTCAGAAAAGGAAGGAGATCTTTCAGACCTAGTGATTGGTAGAAGAGAAAGAATTGAAAAAGGCTATTTTAGAGCCTAGTCAGGGCAACATGAGAGCAAGAGCAAAAAAACTGATGGAAAAAGCAGTGCAAAGGACCTCTGAGAGGGAGAAATGTGTTACAAAAGGAAGGCGTTGGAGAAAGCTTGCTAAAAATGTGATAAGTGGGTGAAATCTCAGGAACTGAAATGATAGTCAGCTTTTTAAATGGGTGACATGTAAAATGGGAAACTGGAATAAAAGCACAAACGGATGGTAGGCTGCAAGAGCCTAAAAAGCTCTTCCCTGGGAAGGGGTCCACAGGTGTTCAGCGTGGCTTTGTGCACTGCTAACCAGAGCACTGGCAGCAGGGGTTGCGCTCGGACAGGCCCTTCACCTCCTGCTTTTCCAGGTGATGTGTGCCTGCTACCAAGCCTCCTCTCAGACGACTCCCTCCACTTGTAGCAGATAAGCTGAACAAGGATCTTGTTTGCCGACTGCCTTTTGTGGCTGCCTTTGAAACTGTACCTGCTCTTTGGCCAGACAGCCAGCCTGTGTATGACGGCCCCGGCCCAAGTTGTGGCAGAGCCTGACTGGACTCCTGAGCAGGCCACCCACGCGCAGGCTCTGCAGCATGTCTGCTGCTGGGGCTCGGGCTCCGGCCGTGCTGGAGATGGCTCTGGAGGTGCAGGGCAGCTCCAGCTGGAGCCCCTGTGGCCATCCTTGAACTTCATACGGTGCCTACGCCGGCTGGCTGTAGGCTGGTCTTTTTTTTTGTCAGTTGTGTGATGTTCAAAATGTGTTTGAATGGCCCAGGGATGGTTTACTGATGGTTTGTTGTCACTTCAAAGACTGCTCTTTGTCACTGTCTGTGTCAGAACTGTGTTCACAGGGACACTGTATCTGCTCCTTGTCTGTGGGAATGATGGGCTGACTGTGCTTAGAAGATGTTGACCATTTCTTGCGAATATGTGTGAAAAACACCTCCTTTCTATGAGCTGTCTTCTGGACAGAACTCTGCTGCATGCATGTTTGGGACTGTCTCATCTGCTCTTACACAGAATAAATGTCATGGCATTTCACATAGATATTTTCACAGAAGAAGAGCAAAAGGCTTATGTGTCATAAAGATACACATGGAAAGTGAATTTTTAAAAAATATTTTTCATAATAACAGTGGGCAGTTGATTTTCTTGCAGCACACATGCTGATAGTTTATGTCACATTTTATACTACACCTTGAGAACAGGCAGGCTGGTTCTTTAAAAAAGGCCAGGCTCCCTGTGAGAATTTAGAGCATGATTAATGAGTTCTTTAAATTCTGAGGTCACATTTTAATGCAAAAAAACCCCAGCACCAAAAAACAAAACCAAACAAAAACAAAACAACACAAGAAGACTGTCAGTGGGAGGTATGTGTATTTAATTTCAGAAATGTTTGTTTGTATGTCCCCAGAAAACTATATTTCTTTTACCCAAAATAAGAGAGTGAGGGAAAAAAACCAAGGTCACCATGAAAGTTAAAAGGAAAGGCTGCCCCAGGAAAATATTAGTTCTAAGAATATTAGAGTTGTCACAATGTTGCAACATTCTCATTAAATTTGAATGTGATAATGTTTTAGACTGGTCTGCAAGTTGTCGGGCCCTGAATTTGAACCTCCTCTGGAATGAAGGACAGAAGTCAGTGTGGAGTGAATACACTTTCTTTAGCCACTTCGGTGCAAAATGCAGAATCTGAGCTAGTCCTGTCAAAGAGCAGCCTAAGCAGAGCTATCTACATTCAGAGAGCAGCAGATCAGGAATGCTCACTAGTCCTGCTCTGCCGAGAGGATGATAACCTCTGTCAGCAGAATGGAACAGGCAGCTGGGAGAGCAGCTGGATTTGTCAGACATAGTCTGATATCCAGCTACATCTGACCACACCGTTAGAGTGCTGTGCACTGTTTTAGCATCTGAAAATCTTTTCACATACTTAAAGTCTCTGAATTTGTTCCTTTTTATAAAGGAACGAAGGCTACGGTTTGTGAGAGGTCCACACAGATCCCTCAAAATCTGAAATCATGGTAGATTCCAAATCCTATTTTGTTTGGGAACTTCTGTTCAAAAGGTGAATAATGTAATCTATAATCTGAATTGCAAGGTTAGCTCCTTGTTCAAATAAAAAATGCACCGGAAAGTCCCATGAAATAGGGAGGAAAATATTGGTAATTTGGAGGCTTCTGTCACTTCATCGGAATTGCTGTCCTGCTCACAATCCTCCAGCATCGTCACCTTGGCAATACCTTGGGCAGGTGTGCCAGTTACATAGCCAGGTACCGCTGCCCCATAGCGGAACATCACAGACCTACTGCTGGCCTCTTCACCTTCTCATGGTGAGGGGCTGACTTTTCATCACAGCCTTCGCTACAGGCCCTATGGCATTCTTTTGTACCACTGCCCCATGACCCTGCAGTCCTGAGAGTGAGGACCTAGAGACAGTCCTAGAAATCCCAGTGCTTTGTTGTCACCTTTGCCGTCTTCTAGTGTCTTCACTTTCAATCTGAAAGGAAAGTAACTGTCCTTGTAATCCAGTGCCAGCCTCTAGGACCTCAGAACTACTTGCATACTGGCCTCTTTACAGTGTATAAATGCAAAACATACTGAACAAGTATTTTCTGTGTAAGAACATTATTTCAGATGACTGTCTGGCAAAGAAAATGTTTCTAGATTGGAAAAAACAGACTAGCTTGCAAATGCTGCCAAAAGCACTGAATCTTTTTTGAGGGCAGACACTTTGGATGCTTCAGCTGGCAAAAAAATCACTGAGTGATATTTTTCAAAATATACTGTCCTTTTGAAAATGCCCAGTTCTTTAGAAGAATGTAAAGTATATTCACAGGATACTGGAACCCAGCCACCTGACGTTGCTAGAGTAGGAATAGTTCTTGCAAATCAAAATTGTACTTTGTATTTTAATAGTACTAATAAAATAGACTGAAGGAAAGTCTTGCATTTGAGTAGGAGTTTATTTTTAGGTAACTCAGTAGCTGAAAATAGAAATTTCTATACATAGGAACCACATTTTGCCTCTGGTGTGGGTGTTTTTGTCTGGGCAGTCTTGGATGTGACTGCTGGTGATGGATGAATTATCAGTTCTGCACTCATGGCAAGCCATACTTTGGAAGCTTAATGATGAGCTGCTGAAATGCTGAACCCAGAGTCTTAGACATAAACTCAGAGAAAATAAACGTCTCTCTGGGTTATGGGCACTAGTTCTGTAGGCACTCTCTGAATTGCATTTGGAGTGCGGCATCCTTGCTGACTGCTACCTCTTCGGGCTTTTAGAAATGTTTTTTAATTAATTATATAAAAGTCTGCCTTTTCTCTCCTTTGTTCCATATTTTTGTTCATGTGTTTCCTTTCATTGCACATCTCTATGAGAAAAGTTCAAATAGTCTCGGGGAGAAGGGAGGCAACATAGGCTGTTGGATTTGTGGACCGGAAGAGTAAGGATCATGTTAAGTGTTGTCTGCCTGGTTCTGTCAAGCTGACCTATAAATTATCATTACACAACTTCTTAACATGAGCTATAAAAATAAGTATTGAGAAATGAATAGGGCAGAGAATGAGAGTGAGTTCATTCTGTTGTGATTTCAAAACCACAATAGTTTCCCCCTTTCCTCTTCTTGCCCCAGAAGCAAAAATGAAATTACATCATTATACCTAGGTTTATCTGTCAGATTTTCCATAATTTGTTTTTAGATTCAAGAGTTCAAGCGGTTCAAGAGTAACTTATTCCTCTTTATTTTTAACTGGTTCTGTCTTTCTCTAATTTATTGAAAAACAACAGTTCATAGTATATTGGATTCTAGCTATTTTTCTTAGTTATAACAAAACGGCTTTTTTTTTTATATATATATACATTTATTTGAGAGAGGGTAAATTGAAAACTTCCACACTGTAGCCTAACTGCACAGAAGATACAGCATATTAACATCAGTACTGCTGTATTGGTATCAACAGTGTTTCACAGTCTGGAAGGACTTACTACTCAGAAAGAGGTTTTGGTTTTGTAACTCAAACTGTTAAGAGCAAAAGGCGATAATGAAAAAAAATCACTTGTACAGCTATGGTGCATAAAAAATTGAAAACATTAAAAGATTGCTAATTGGAAACACAATGATTCTTACATAGGAGATCCACAGGATTGTGAAATACTTTATTCTAGAAACCAAATATGTGAATTAAGCCCCTCTGGTACATTCAGAGCACTGAAAAATATGTTGTATGCAAGTCAGTGGAGCCTTTGAAAATGAACAATGTGGCAACACAAAACATAGATCTTTACATTCGGATATAGAGAGTGTTGGCACAGAAAGCAAGGCAGTGCAGTAGCAGAGGCCCTTAAGCTGACTCCATCCAGCTGGCATCTGGAGAGCACGGTGCAGCTCAGCTCAGTGGGCCGCACATGGAAGGGCCGCTTGGTCCGTGTGGGTGCAGCGGTAGTGATTCTGCTTTTGAAGCCCCCTCATATGGCAGTAGTTGTGAAATTGAAGTGCACAGTGTAGACAAGAGATAGGTGGCTGAAATTCTTATTCTGGGATATTTACAACTAAAGGAGTCAAGCTCAGAAGAGAGGAAGTGTCATTCAGAAAAGTGATTCTGAATCAGAGGGAATCTAGACTATTAAACCCACAGTTTAAAAACACACGGGATCTGCTGAAACCGTAACTTCATAGCAACAGAAAATAAAAATAATGTCTATTAGTTCTGGTATTTAAGTGTTCTTTTACATTAGGTCCTGCTGTATATTACAGTGATTTTTTTCAAAAACTGGAGACTACATGGAAATATGCATATCAGCATCAAGAGGGACTCATCCCACTATACCTCCAGGTGACTCCTAGGTCAGTTTAGTTAAAACAAGTCAAAATTTAGTCTTGAAATGTTTGTTTCTGTTCTTGGGAACAATTTTCTAAAACCATATTAATGTCAGAAACTTGCTGTGGTGGAAACTGATTTCTTCCCTATTATCAGTTACTAACTGACCCAGAGTTACATTTCCTCTGGCTTACTCTTATGGCCCCATGACTCCTGCCTGCACAGTTCTGTGCACCCAGGCTCGAACAGGACTGTCTGGGTCAGATGTTTCAGGTCAGGCCCTGTCCTATCAGAGATGTAGATGAGGTCCAGAATCATGTCACGTTTCTTTCCCTGGTGGCCCTGTGTGCAGAGGCAGCTGGCCCTTCCCCTGCTTACGGCAGCCCCAGCCAGCAGAGAGGCCAGCTGAGCCATCGGGGCAGCCAGGGCACAAGTGGGAGCTCAA
Organism: Pterocles gutturalis; assembly: GCF_000699245.1. NCBI lineage: Eukaryota > Metazoa > Chordata > Aves > Pterocliformes > Pteroclidae > Pterocles > Pterocles gutturalis. The sequence goes on along the minus strand of NW_010112645.1, from coordinate 179,481 downwards.
CCCTGTGGCTGATGTGACAATGTCCTCGGCTGGCCGAGCTTCCACATGAGACATGGAGGGATCAGTTCCCCTAGGACTGAGCTGAGGCCAGGTAACTCAGTGATGGTGCTTATGCACTTTTTATCTAATAGACAGTGGGAGATGGGCTCTTCCAGGGTGCGATTACACGAGTCACTGTCTGATGCTTTTGCTCTGACTCATTCTTAAAAGCAGCCTATCAGTCTCCATTGACTATTCTGGGAGCCTGGCAATACACCTATGCTAAAAAATCTCTTTGCTGAATGACTAAGGAAACAGGTTTCTAACTGGCACTCTGAATCATTTCGCTGTGGCAAAGCATCTTTTAGCTGTTGAAACATCTAAGCTGGATGTGTCTTAAGCCAGTCCCTGATAAAATCAGGAATCAAACCCAAGAATCCTAGTTCACAGATTTTTTTTCTTCCTGTAACGATTAGAAAACACATTGTACTTTTCTACCTCTAGGTATTTTCCATTATTTCAACTCCCTTCTGAAACTCAGACTTAAAGCTGCTTGCAATATTCAACTTTCAGACACACAGGGGAAAAATCTGATATAAATATAGAATTAAAGAGGGCTTGTTTTTTGGGTTTTTTTTGTTTGGTTTTTTTTGTTGTTTTTGTTTTTGGTTTTTTTTACATTTCATAATGTATACATTTTAATGAGCTAAGAAGAGGTAATAATACTTTTTCTTTGATTTGGTGTTTTTGTGTCCATAATCTATTAACTTGCTGCAGCTTTATGAGAATTTTCTTTTTTTTACTAAATTAGATGCAGATTGTGATAAGCCATTTTAAATGTGCACATCCCTGAGCAGTTATATAATCATTTTGGCCGGTATGTGATTTTTTTTTTTTTAATATTTGACTATAAGGAGCACAATTGTTATAACTGAAGATTTTAGTTCAGTGAAAAGCTGTTTTCCGTAAATGGTATTCAAACACCTTAAATTATATCAGAGGGGGCATGCGTGCTATACTGTGAGCTGTGCTAGGAACTCTGTCTTCATCTTGTCTTCTGGAGACTCCCAGTACAAATGGACAACACTTGAATGTTTATGACTCTAACTTGATGTAGCACCCTCTAATTTCCCCCACCAATTTTCATTATTTTCCTCTTTGTGTTCAGCCTTTCTAGGGTGACTAGGGCATGCAGTCCTCTCCTGGTCTTCACTAAACTGAGAAATGGTGGTTTGATCTAGAAATAATAGCTCTCCAGAGAGGTAATACTGGAGCAATTCTTCACAATGCTTGTATTTTTAATCTGCTTCCTTTTCCCAGGCTTTATCTTCATTTGACAAGGCATGCGGTTCCAGCCTAGAGAGCTTCTGGATTATTGCTTACCATTTTCTCATGGGAGTAGTTGTTGTGAACCTCCTGGCTTTATCTTTCATTGCCTGGGTGGTTCCTCAGCTTTTTCCAGGTGATTCTTAACCTCAGTGATAAGCCAGATGAAGTGGTTTAGGTGCCACAAGCAGCAGCTTGCAGCCCATCTTCTCCTTGTAGAATACCACTCTCATCATTTCTGTCAGGTAATGTTCAAGTTTTCTCTAGCTATCCAAACTTCCCATCCCTGGCAGTGTTTATGCACACCCTTTATATTTCTGGATCTTTGTCAGTTTAGCAACCACTGGTTATAAATGGTATTACTCAACACAGAGTTGAATATATATTTTTAATGGGTATAAGTCTTACAAACATTATTAGTAAAAGGCTACAATCAGGTCAAGATGGGAGAGAGGGGGTGCCTCTAATGTAATCCTTTTGTCCTGGTGTGGCTGCTGTAGTCAGAGAAAGGATTAAAAAAACACCTGTTATGGAGATGCTTTTGTATGCTGATATATTTAATAATGAAGCACTTTTTTCCTCTTCCATTCCTTATGGTGTATATATATTGCAAGCTTGTGTCTAATTAATCATCCTACTTAACTTGTGGTTTCCTGCTTAGTTTTTAGAATTGTTTTCTATTTTCTCATTAATTCCAAAGGGCAACTTCCCTGTGAGTTAATGTGTGTCTGGCTCCCAGGAGAGGTTGATGGCTTAATCTGTGCAAAATCTCACTGCATACTCTTATCCCTCAATGTCTGGGACTCTTGCTCCAGGTTAAAATAGCAGTGGTCTCTAAAAGGAGAAGGCCAGTGTAGTACATGCTCTGGCAGAGCGTAACAGGTTCTATATGTAGTCTAAAAAAAGCATCAAAAGTTTTAGCATAGTATTTTGGAAAACAGGGTTGGTTTCTCAACATATTTTCCAATCACACTATGTAATTCCTGCCTGGGGAGATGTGACATTTGACAAGGCCATTTTTGAAAAATTAGAAAGAAAAGGGTCAACTATTTGAAAGAAATCCTAGATAGGATGCAAGATGTAACAGCCTAGGAAGTAATTTCTGGAGGACATGAACTTATTCAGTAAACAAATTTGCAAGTATGAATCAACTTTTTAGGAAAGGTAAAAGGTACCTCTTTCAGGTATCACTCTTATGACACCTGTTATCACTTTAACTTTTGCTTGCATATCACTTATCTAGCATGAATTTGAATGGGATGGAAGGACATGTACTGAGATTTTTAGTCCCAGTCAGTCATGTATAATGGGACACCTTGCATCTGAAAGCATTGTTGTCATAAATATGCTTAAACTAGATCTAAAAAAAAAATTTAGAGCTGCATTTTTGCAGTCTCCCATATATATGCGATATTACAGGTGTATCTGTACTAAAAACTTTAAGAATTGCTGAGACAAGTTCTACAGCTGGAAGTGAATTAAAACAGTAGCAACAAAAATAGTAGCTGGATCGATGGAGAACAGAATGGTAACCCTGAGAGTCTTACAGAAGCTATGGGCTGTTTGTTTCTCAGGACCTGAGTATGCAAGATCTGTACTTGCGTACATGCTCAACAATGTGAACGCATTCCCCATAATGGTTTCAAACATTTCTGTGGTCTAGATTAAACTTCCAGTGAAGCTGACGTTACTTAAATAACATCCATAGCTGCATGTAGTGAACAAAGCTTGTGATAATCCACTGATGGTAGCTGAAGAGGTGAAGTATTGGGGGGCGTAAAAGGGAAACCTTCCCTTAGACATAAGGTCTGATCTGGATGTGAGGAAGTAAAGTCACTTCTGTAAAGTTATCTGGTTGTTTCTGAGATTGTGCTGAAACATATTCATCACCAGAACAGGGCAGTGTTTCAAAGTCAGACAAATGCTCTCCTTTCTTCATGAGTTTTTCCCCCTATCTGGCTAACATACCTGTCTTATTAATAAAGTTGTGTACTTATTCTAAAGTTCAGCTTTCACTTTGCATTGATCTTTGCTTCTCATGCTCTCAGAGGAAGAAATCAGAATTGTCGGTGTCCGCAGATGCAGTTTATAATGTCTGAGGATTCCTTCAAATTTATGAAGAATTTAATATGAAGAAATGTTAAGTGATCCATAATACATTTTATCAAGCAATTCAATTACTGTCTAGAAAGAGGAAAAGCTAGCTCAAAACCTCAGAGGAAAAAGAAAGGTGTTATTGAAGCCCACTTTTATTAGTTGGCTCCCTTTCTCGTTGTCTTGGACCTGTTTGCACTAGTAGTGTTTGAGTTTGTCACTAGTCCATCAGTGTTTTCTCATATTCCATCCCACATGTGAAGCTAGCTGCTTCTGTTCACCTTCACTGCTGAGGATCTTTTGATTATACATTCCTGCGTACCTCAAAACAGAGAGGTTACATTTCCTACTCATACAACACTAGTTTAATTATCATGGCAACCTGTTCTCAAGGAAAAGAGAGACCACTCAGTTCCATACCTCCCTGTTATTATTCTGGTGATCTGTTTGCAGAGAGACAGACAAAATCAAGCCCCCTAAAACCATCCTAATACAGATCCAGAACAGTCCTAAAGCAGTGTATGCTCATTAATACAGTAAATGAATTTGTTAGAATGAACACTTCTGCATTTTGTAGTCGTATCTGTACAATTTTTCTTGTAGTCTATGCATGTAATTAGAAAATTAAGAAATATTAATACTGAACTAAAGTATTCGTGCATTTTAAAAAGTCATGTGCAGACTTTCAATCATTTAGTTGATTTATTTTCATGAGTTGAGTGTGAAATATATATTGGATTTGGAACATTGCTATTCTTTTAAAGCACTAGGGCACTCTGAGTGTTGGTACATACTGTATGTCTCTATGTGGTGGATTTAAGGAGGCTGGTGCAGTATATAAGAACAGCTCTTGAAAGAATAACAGGCTGCAAAGTGCACAGGACCTTCAGAGAGGGGGTGAGAACCTGAATTGCTCTGGCACTTTGAATGGGTAAAGCAGATTTTCAGCTCTGTTTCAGCAAAGTATGGAAACTAACACTTAACTTAAAGCATGTGAATGCCTTGCTGAAATCAGCAAGATCATGGATGAGACAGAAATTAAGTGCATTCTTAAGTTCTTTGTCAGACTGGTGCTCTGTTGAGTTAGGTTATTCTGATGGAGCTGCAGAATGTTCAAGTTGATTGCTCCTCCACTTACAATCCTCTAAGCTTTCTCCCATAAACACAGAGGCACTGAAAAACATCTAAATAGCATAAGCACTTTTGAAAATGTACCCAAAAGTTCCAAGGACAAAAATGTCATATCTGTGAGCAAAAATTAAGGCTCATAAATCTTTAGCTTACAGCCAAAATAAATGGTTGACTACTTCAGCGGCACTAAATGCTTTATTTAACACTGGCTTCAGATATGTGTTGGATCCTGATAGCATTCGTAAAAACCAGGCCCTTTCATTTATTTGCAGTAATGGCTTTTGTGCTTGACTTCTGTTACTAAAGTTTAAAAAAAAAAAAAAAAGCTATTGGAAAATGCATAAAGCTTGAATATTTATCCAGTTAATTGATTGAGGTTTATTTACATTTAATAACATCCTGTTCTTCCCGGAAGCATACTTCTATAAGAAAGGGCACCTCTGTTTGGGTTTAAATGCACCAATTTGGCACAACCTTCCTCTGATGTGAATAGATACTATAGGCAACGTGCACTCTCTGGTATGTTTGTATGTGCTTCAGTTGGAACAGTCATCCTTGTCCATTTTTGGGTTTATTTTTTACTCACTGCAGTGTGCAGAATCCTTTCTAAATCAGGATCCTGTTTATCACTTTGCACCATAAAATCTGTGCTTTCTTTTGAAGCTTTCACTTACAGCTTCTCCTACTAACATGTGTAGTTTTGGACTCAAATTGCAAGCACATATGTGATCTTTATCTCTGTATTGATCACCTTTTCCTTCATCACTCACATTCCTTTTACCAAGTCTAAATGAGACAAAATAGCAGGCTCATGAATCAGCTTCCATCTCTTTAATCATTGGTTTCATCAGTTAAAATGTGAGAGATGCCTGGGGAAAAAAACCAAGTCTTTCTTCAGTTAATTAAGGATGTACTTTCCGTAATGAATACAAATTATTACTTAAACAACTTTGAGAAAAGAAAGCAAGGACAATTTCTTGGCCAGGAATATCAGAGCTCTGCCAATGCATTTAAGGAGGTCAAATGACCTGACAACATGCCTGAACCCTCATCTGGTAAAATAATAAAAAGGCGTAAGAATTCCTGTGTAGCCTTCCAATTAACTGTGCTGAGGGAGTTCTTAAAAAGAAATGTGGTATGGGACAGGGAGGAAGTAAATACATAAAAAGGCAACAATGAAATGTTTTTATATGTGTCTTCTAAAATGAACAGCTGTAATATGTTACCACATATTGCCCTCAATTATATTTCTTCTTGGCGTAGATAAGTTTCTGACTAATTGAAGGCTAATTAAAGAGATTTTCTATCTTCCGCTTTTTCTTGATGCAGTTCTTATATTATCATGTTCTTCTGTCAGTTTTTTATGGACAGGGATGTTCTGTGCAGCAATGCAGTACCGTACAAGCAACTGATTGAAAAAATGCATCCATCCCATTTGGTTTTGAAAATACCCTGCATAAAGATACTGTTAGCATTTTTCAGACCTTCACAACAGGTCTGATTTGGTGAAGTCAGTGCAAGTCTTTCCACTGACATCAATGGGCAGTGGATCAGGGCTCATTTATGTGCTACTTCTAGCTGTGTTTTCTCCATTCTTTAATTCTGCAGTGTTTTCATGCTGAGGTTTGTTGAAGTAGATAGAGGCAATTCTTGCACTTTTTTGTAATTGTACACTGGCAAATTTTGGTTTTATGAGCATCTTCTAGTCCAGTAAGCTTTACAGGTTTTTTAAAGATCCCATAGAAAGAACAAATAGAAAGAACTGTGTTTGTGCTGAAAGGACATAGATGGACAGGACAACTGTGTAGGAGCAGTTCTGGCTAAAGACCACCAAACATCTGGGTTTCAGTTTCAACTTCTGTGTGCAGAAGGCTGCTGTGTGTCCTTACATATCTTCAGGGCACCTCTCCCCACCACCCCCCACCCCGATTTTGGACTTAATATTAACCCTAATAGGCACTACTTTATTTGATTTTTTCCAAACTAAACCAAACAAAAAAGGGGGGGGGGAATGTGTGTTTATTAGAGATTTTTATTTCATAGAAAAGCACACTTATCTCAGCGTGAGTGTTCTGCCCTTTTTAAAATCAAAATGTCCCACAGCTGGCCAAAGCTACTCATCCTAGCTGTCTATTCTGGAGTAATTTTGGATTTAAGCAAGGAAGAGCCTGGGGACCACCAGTTTCTGAAGGGGTGGATGGTCGGGTTGTTCCTCTAGAGGATAACTCATCTGCAGAACTGGAAAAGGGGAGGTGAGGCAAAGGAAGCAGCATGGGGAGCTAGAGCAAGATACAGGACAATTATGACAACTGGAGTGGGTTAGCCTGCCTTCTCTCTCAAATTTTCAAAAATCTCGATAATCCAGTGATCAGAAGCAGCTCAAGAATGACAGAAGGACCTGAGACAGACTTGCTGCTTCTCACCTCATAAGTGATAGGACAGTGACAGGTCAGTATGGGTCATTTAGTCTTCCTGTAAATAACAGCAACCTTTTTCACAGTGAAGTGTTGCTGTGCATCACATTTTGGTTGTCTCTATAAAAAGAACAAAATACCTCCCCCCATCAATTCCCCATCCTAGTACAGTAATGAAATGCCCAGCTGCAAATGCAGCAAAATCCATTCCAGTTCTGCTCAGTTATTGTCTGTCTCATCTTTAGCAGATGGCTGGACAATGATGTCTGCAGTAGTAAAAATATTAAAAACAAAAACTGCCAGCTGAATTGGAAAAGTGACTAATTTCTATTTTTATAATGCGGTACATGAAGCTATTATTTCTGAAGCCAGTAATGGCCATATTCTGCAACAGCCATGTGAGAACATTTAGTGTCAAGATGAGGCACTAGTGGGCTGCTCCATCCCTAGCCTTCTGAAAAGAGAGGGCACCTCACAGCACATCCAGAGTGGGCAGGAAAAGTCCGACCAAAGACAGCCGCATAGCACTTCCACATGTCATTCGAGAGAACAGTGTTAGCAGTAACACACTGGCAGCAGCATGAGACATTCTTCCTCCCTGAGGCAGAATGTCTCTGGGGCTTGCTTTGGCACTGCGTGCACAAAGGCACATACATTGCACAGCCAAGCACCACATGGCACCACCATGTTCACAGCGATTAGTACCACAGCCATGCCTTTGAAAGAGCATGGCCTTCACTTGCAGTCAGGCTCTCCCCTTGCTCCTTGGTATACGCTATTTTTTCAGCTGTGGGACATAGAAACGTAGTGTTAAATGTAAGAACAGTTCTCTACAGTTAAACTGTAAAGCAAGATTGTTCAGGTAGACTTTTTTCTGCTGTGTTCCATGTTCTGGATTATACAAAAATCAAGGCTAAAATGGGTATGAATTGAAAGCTGACAGAAAGTAATGAACAGATGATGCTGTAAGAATACTCACTGGATAATGGTCTTATTTCTCTTTGTACTGGATAGATCTCTAAATGCCAGAAGATCCTGTGGCACTAATTTGTTCACTCATGTGAGAGACATTGAGAAGAAACCATTCTTTCATTCCTAGAGAGTGAGGTTCTATCACTCATCATTCAGGTGCATTGTCTGGATTGTATTGGCAACTTTTGTGAATTTTTAACCTACTCAAAACATGGATTAAGGTTTTTGAAAAGGGCAGGCGATTTTCAGAGCTGTGGGTTAAAAGCCCATTGTCTGAAATCCAGTAGAGGATCCTGATTTTCACGAATTACTAAGCATCCTTCTTGAACCCAGATTCTACAATGATATCTTGATTGTCTTAGATAATCCTATTGTCAATACTCTGACATTTAGAGCATCCAAACAGATTAGCAGTTCTGTTACATATATTCTATATTCTATCAGTAATATTCTTCTTTAATGGCTGTCCTAAGATTATACTACAATTTGGGTTTTGTTTTTTTTTTTTAATTAAAGAAATTCACTGGCTTGCAAAAATACCTTTTTTTTTTTTTTTCTTTGTGGAAAGTGCTTGAGGAATCCTACTTCTGGTATCTCAGATTTTATCATAGAATCACAGAACCATAGAATGGTTTGGGTTGGAAGGGACCTTAAAGACCATCTAGTTCCAACCCCCCTGCCATGGGCAGGGACACCCTCCACTAGCCCAGGTTGCTCAAAGCCTCATCCAGCCTGGCCTTGAACACCTCCAGGGATGGGGCATCCACAACTTCTCTGGGCAACCTGATCCAGTGTTTCACAGTCTCTGTGCTTTTTCTGATCTTTGTTCCCTGACTAATAATTCCTGTAATCTTATTTGCTACTTCAGCTGCTACTGAGCAGCGACCTGATGTTTCCCTAGTTCTTACACCTGTTATAACTTCCAGACCTTTACTGTGGTGACGGCAGTCATCTCAGAAACTCTCATTCTATATACTTGGATATTTTTCCCTCTTTTATGAATAACCACTTAGTCTTGGCTGTTTTGAATCTGCCACATGCTAGTTTCATCTGATGTCCTCTATTTCTTCTATTGGAGAAATCTGAAGAACCAGTAGACCTCAAAAAATGTTCCATTTATTAAATTATCCTTTTTCTCTATTGTCTTTTTTAAGAAACAACCCAAAGTAAGTTATACCAGATTGACCTGATGGTCCACTGTGAGTAATTTTTAGAAATCTTTTAGGATATTTTTTCAAAAGTCAGATCAAGAACATTTTTATGCATCTCATAAAAGTGCAGGAGATAATATTGGAAGAAGTCATCTCCATACTCCTTAATAGAATCCCTCAAACAAATGTAGGACAGAATACATGTTGATGTGTTAATCTAAATTAACAGCTTTGAGGTAAGAGAATTTGCTTGTAAGCTTTAAAGGACTGAATGGGACACTACTAAGAGAGAGAATTCTCCCAAACATAGCTGAGCCTGGCATAGAGCCATGCTAAACAAGTGTCTGGACAAAGTTAAAATTTCTAGTTTGCAAGTAATTGACTTTCAAATCGATATAAATATTTTATCCATTATTTTGCCTTCATTTTAGTTTCATGAAGCCGAAGTATTAGAACATAGAGAAGTTTCTTCTTTGCATGCTTCTAATACAACCTCAAAACTGTTTATATTTTGTAAGATGAAGCTTAATCCTTGATACCAATTTTTCGTTTCAATATTCCTATATATTTTTCCATGATTGATTATAACAGATTGTATTCATTAGCTACAGTTATTTTCCATAAAGGAAAATAAGAAAACTGGCAATCTCTGATGCATTGCAGGATGGAGTTTGCAGTGCATTTTCAGCTATCACACATAACGCATATTTTATTTCCTTCTGATATCTTGTAGCAAAGAGACATGCTGGCCTGGTGCATGCTTCCTATACTACCTCTGAGGGGAGCCATTATCCAACAGTTCTGATTACTGCCAAGAAAACCATATGTCTTTGTAATCCTTGCAGGATCATATGGGCCTGATTCTACTCCTGTTTAAGTTACATGAATCAGTAATGGTCTGCAGCCACACAGTCTACATGGCACATTTCAATAGAATAGACATAAAATAAGATTAAAATCTTTGTAGTACAATGTTGTTTTCAATATGGTACAAGGATGAGAAAGAGTAAAATGAAACTGTAGAAAAGAAATAACTTTCAATTCTTTTTCATTTTAATATTTGATTGTGTGTGATTTGGTAAACCTTATTCAGGAGACAGGACGTTCTTCACTACTCAAAAATTTGATAAATTGATAAATATAGAATATTACTGTTGATCTCAACATCTGTTTTAGTGGTGCTTTATCAATTTATCTGAAGTTGAGGGCATATTCTGAAAATTGAATTTTCATTTTCAACTGAAACTCTGAGTGTAAATCATTATATTTAAGAGCATAATTTCATTTGGAAAGGTGGAGGAGACATGTAGAAGGAGATGGAGGAAGAGAGATTAAACAATTCAATGAACAGAGGGGGAAATGGTATATAATCATTATTGGTACGTAATGGCTGGGGTTGGCAAAGAAAATATCCAACGTCTTAATGCATTTTGCGTTACTCTCTAGCCTACTGGAGTTTGGTTTGCAAGTGTTCTGAAGTGCTGAGTTGTCTTGATATACTCTTAGGGATATAGTTTATTTTTTGAGCAGGCCAGCAGCAATAAGACTGAGAAAATCTTCTTAATTACAGGGGTCTGAGAAGCACAGTCTAAAAAACTGCACAAGGAGTGGGCAAATGATGTAGTTCAAGGCTGCATTGTGGGTGAGAAATTAGTGAAAGCTTTTCCTGTGCTTTGAACATGTGCTATGCCATATTTACTCAAAATACAGACTAAATCTGTTGCATTGGTTGCAGAGAAATCTAGAGTGCATAAGACATAAAAACATTCCTTAAAACTGGATAACTCCATATATTTGAAATACACCAGGGTTTTTCATGATACTTAATCACTGTATTTGTTGATATTTTTATTTTACACCTCCTAGAAGGCAAATGACTGAAAAGTTAACTTTGAACAAACTTTAGGGCACATGCTCTTGAAATGGCTCAAAAAATAAGTCAAAGTTGGTTCATCTTCACTGTGTAGATCCTGCTGACTCTTAACCAGGCTCAATAACAGTGTGACAGTGCCAAGAAGTGCTTGCTGAGATCCTACTGTTATCTTTAGCTTATGCTAAAATTAAAAAAAAAAAAGTCAGGACAAGGACAAAAATATGAATGGAGTAGCTGGTGTAGTTGGTACTTCTGTTTTTTCTCAGCAATGTTTTTTTCTTCTTAATGGAGGATTGTCTAGAGAGCAAAAGTAATGGTGTCATTTCATGTCCCCTTTCTCCTTGTTTCAGATATGCAGAGCAGACCCTGAAAAGCCTGTGGGCTCTAGCTCTTGAGTTCTATACTGAGACTCTTAACAATGGTGCAAATTTTAGGGTTTGCAAGGAACAGAGGCACTTATGTATTGGAATTTGGACTGAGACCACTACTAGATCATTTCACACAGAATTTCAGAAAAATAGAATCCCCAAAAACCCTATCATATGATAACTTCTGGCTGAACTCCTGCCCAGCTTGAACTAGAGTCAAATGTTGCTTTAGCTAAACTAAATCTCCCGTGGTCCTGGCTTTCAAGTAAAGCAGTTGTTATTTTTGTTTTGGTTTTTTCCCTATTAAATGAACAAATCTGCTTGGGATGTCCTTAAATCTCCATGCACTGATTCACTCCAAAGTAATAGTAGATGACTTAGACAATCTGAGTTACTGATTTCATGGCTGGAGAGAGTGAGTAAGAAGTGCACTCTGTCCCTTGGCTGTCATACACTGCTTTATCATATCTCCATTAACATCCCAGTGAATGCATTGATTACTGCTCTGGATTCTCTGTTTAATAAACTGTATGAATCTCTCTCTGGAAAAATAAATTAGTAGTTTGGCTTATCTGTTTTTATCTTGGCACAGTAAGCAATTTTTTTTTTCTGATCAGCTGATTTGGAGTGAAATGGGGGGCCAAGTTTCACTTGAATTGCATTGAAGTGTCTCCTGCTTACCACTATACAGCTCTTTGCTGACAGCTCGTGCACTCAAAATTTGGGCAAGATTTACATGGCCCAGTACCAAAATAACATATTACAGTAGTTTTTTTGAGTGCTTGAAAGGCATGGCGATGACCTAAGGCTAGCATTTAGTCCAAACCTAAAGATCTGTTCCAATATATTCCAGTCAATCCTTACCTTGGGATTTAGGACTCAAAGGCAGGGATTCAAAATCTGTTTTTATTTATGAACATTGTGTGGGAGAACTGCAGAGTTTAGAGCAGAATAACTTACAAGTCTATAGGGATAAATGTGCCAGGTGATTCTGGGAGAAGCTTGATAGTTTTCTCAGATAACCATTTCTATACCCACAAATCCATAAGTTTCTTCACAGCTGCCTTGCCAGGAGAGGTACCAGGAGGAGAGGCTAAACATCAAAAGACCTAAAAATTTAACCTGTAATAAAATAGATAAATGTCAGCATTAAATTCCCGCCAAAACCTATTGGCATTTACCAAATTTGGAGAGGAAGACACTGCACTTCAGATTGCAAACAATTTTTTGGGGAATGATGAAGATTTTACTGTAATTGCAAGTCACATGCCCACACATTGCCTAACAAAGCTCTTATTATTCCTCTTCTGTTTTTGTTTCATGGCATGGAAATTGAGGTTGAGATGCTCTTTTAATTCTTCAATGCTGAGATGGCTAATGGAAAGATTTGGCCTCCAGTTCAGAGGGGGAGAGGTGGCATGGATTTACTTGATTCCTATTGAAGAGTGCTTCCAGCAGCTGCTGAAATGGAAAGCAAACAAATGAAGCTTGAAATGGAGGAATAGCTTAAGCCCAAATTTGTAACCGTTTATTTTTTGTTTCTTTTCCTTACTAACTCAAAGATGTATCTTGACAACTTTTCAAAAGTGTTATACATATGCATGAAATATATGTAGCGGCTGATTCAGGTCATAATTGTAAACATCTCAAGCCATGAAGCAAAACAAGGCAGTAACCTTTACAGTGTAGCCTAACAAGGCACTATTCCATTTTTAAGAGAGGAATGGGGGGTGCAAAATCTACAACCAACCGAATGGACACATCCTGAGCAAGCCAGATAGTTTTCTGTCAAATTGGGCAGATGTAAACTATCTTGTATATTGCCAAGCTTCACCTACTGGCACATATATTACCTTAGTACAGGTATACAAAGGCCTCTGTTAAACTAACCTGCCCAAAGTGTTACAGCTTCCCAGGTGTTGTTTCCTCCTCCCTCTCATTCCTTCTGTTCATTTATCTTCATTCTCTTCTACTTGATCATTAAAAGCAAAGGACAAGAAATGAAAATAGCAGAAGAAAATGGGAGGACGAAGGAAAAACGGCAAGAAGAAAATGCAATAATTGTTAAATCAAAACCTGAAAAATATTTCATTTCAATACCTTCAGGTTTTTTGACTTTCTTATTGAGATGTTAAAAAATGTAGCGTAAACATGAAGTTTTTTGAATTTTTCTTGAAACATACTTGCCATTTTTCACCCAGCACTGCTGCCAACTTTCTGTCTGTGTAGTACAAACAGCTTTTCAGCTACTCCTACAATGGTGCATTCAGAAAAAGATGCATGTGCTAATGGCACCTGCACAGACACTCATTTATGGCAGTCACAGAGCAAGTGAACATGCCAATCAGATAATATATGCAGGTTGGATAACTATATATCTAACTACCTGCCTGTGTGTGGTACTGTAGCTAAGTGAAGGCATTGGAGTGACATGCAGGCTGATATGTTCTCCAGGGTACATCCATTTTGTCCATAGCAGGAAATTGTTTTTGCAATAGGAATGTATAATTTATGTTCTCACTATAGTATAAAATAAGTTGTTAGCCTTCTGAGTTGCAGATTCAAAAATAAGAAAAATTAGTCTGAACCAGTATGTTTCTCAGCATGAACTGTATCTCACTCTGTTTCTTGTAATAAAAATATATTAAAATATTTCAATATATATGGTTATCTGCTTACATTAAAGAAATATTGTGTATCTGTATATATGTGTATATCATATCTATATGTGTGTGTTAAGTACATTTCTGTAACGCAAGCAGATGACTACAAAGAGAATGTTCATCTCTGATACTGAAACTATTAAGGCCTAAGGGATATTGGCTAGACACACTATTAGAGCTGTGAAATAATTCTTGCCACCAGTATTTCTAATGAATACCATCTGCAAATAGCTTTACTTTTGGTTCAAAAACATAATTCAAATTGCTTTTAATTCAGATGAACTTTTGAGGGATTAGCTATTATGTTCTCATTACTTCTTTCACTGACAAATTACTTTCGGAAGCAACTCCATCACTGAATCAGTTCACCAAGCAGAATATTCCATTTCATAAATGAAAAAAAAACCCAAACAAAAGCCCCCCAAAACCCACATAAGGAAAATACAAACCCCCCCAAATCAAACCAGCCTTCTACCTTACTATAAATTCAGCTCAAAATTGTCTGATTTTATTTAGTGTGCAGTTTTCACTAATAATAATCATTTACACAGAGCAGGCTTCTGGATATAATATTTTACCATTTTTTCACAATCTATCTGAAAAAAAAAAAACCTGGAAGAACACAAAAAAATTTTGTGATGTTTCCGATTGATTCATTATTGCCTTTTAGGAATTTACTTAATGATTTTCATTTGTTTGGGGAAAATGTAAGTAAAATTATCAAAAGAGTGTATGATGCGTATGGGAAAAAATAGTCTGTACGCATTTTCGTTCAGACTCTAGGAAAATGTAATTTACTCTTTGAAAAACATACTTTCTGGATTCTCCAGGACTGCGTTCTTTGTAGCAGATTATATCCTTGTATTGATTCACTGTAAAGAAGGGAAATGTGGCATTGCAATAGAGCGTATATGAAATGCAAGAGTATCAACTGATGGCACATTTGGCTTTTGCTGCGCAACTGAGCTCCCAAGTTCTCAATTCCGTGTCACTGAAATAGGAAATATAGAAATATATATACCCAGAGGTACAATGCTCCTTCATTCAGTCTGTGCCCATTTTGAGGAAGGAGGTCTGACTAAATGGTTATTATTCTCCCTTTTGGTTTAAGATCCACTTTTATCTTGTAAGAATCAGACTAAAATTCTGTGACAGATGAAGTAAGTACCTCTGCTTCTCTCTTCTGTGTGCAAAGAGCAAACCTGTAGTGCCAGCCCCCGAAGACCAACATTTGCAGGTCCACATTTCCCTTGGCTGCCTAGAAGCTTCCCATCACATCCGACCAAGGAAATGCTCAACAGCCCTGGGATACCTGGGGACAGAAACCAAACCATGCTATTCCACAACAGCAGAGCTAGGTGTGTCTGAACTGCTTCCCCGGCTTTGTTAGCCATTTCCTGGCCTGGGAGAGACACGTGTGTGGGTTTGTGGAGGGTTATTTGCCCCTCTCCCACATCCTGGCATTGCAGCTGGGTGCTGCAGGGAGAGAGAGGAGCCGTGGGGCCGTGCAGTGCCGGAATCTTTTGTACCTAGTGGAGATTAGCCCCGCCACAGCAGTAACTTGTACTGTTACACAGCCCAGCCTCTCTATTTCAGGGGAGCCGTGCAGAGGCTGGCACATGGCAGCTGTGCAGAGTAACTACTGACAAAATAGCATGGGGTGAATGTGTGTTCTAGGTGCAGGCCAGCAAGACGTAGGGTGACTGGTGCCTGCTGTACTGGGTTTTGTATGTGACTGTTTGCTAGGCACATGTGGGTCATCTGACAGCCTTGAGCTTGGTATTTCATTGGCAGTGGTGGAACAGAGTCTTCAAGTAAGGGGGAGAATTAAGAGATCAGAAGGAAGCAAGGAGGGCTTTTTTTTTTTTTTTTTTTTTTAAATGCAAATAGCAGGCCTGCTGCTGCTCTCAATCTTTCCACTCTTCGTAGGTTAAGGGAGGCTCCAGTCCCTCCAGAGCTCTCCCCAGATGCCAGGCTAGTGAGGGAGCTCATGCCTTGGCAGAACGGATGCATGTTGTGCCCACTGAGTGGGAGGCACTCATGTACCATGGCATTTTTGAACAGTATGTAAGAGCATGGAAATTACTGGACCCAGTGGTGCAGGGTCTGTCTCCTGTCTTACAGGATATACACTGGCAGACCAGGAAAATTCCTGGGGATCATCCACACTGGTGAGCATACAGAAAAAGAGGTTTCCTGCCTAGGATTTCAGCTAGGGCATGCTACTGTGTGCAGAAAGAACCGGACACTATGTACATTGTCAGAGAATTTGGCCTCAGGGAAGCTAACAGGGACGCTGCGACAGGACACTGTAGACACAATGACTTATATTTCCAATCAGGATTAATAATTGTTCAGGCCATCAAACATAAATAGCCAGTGTTTGGACAAACGAATTTTATATCAAGCTTTCGGTCATATGTATTCACACGCTGCCACATCAATTGAAAGCAGGACAAGAGCCATCAAAGAAGCAATAGGTTATGGGCAATCTGACCTGATGGGTCCTGGGAAAAGTGTAGGTTTCAGTGCTGAGTACACAAATCAGCCATGCTAAGCCTGCATGGGAAAGGAACAGCCAGAATATGTTGCTCATCAGTATGGCATGAGAGAAGTTAGTTTAAAGTTTGTGCATGCACACACTGGACACATGTGAACTTCTGTCTTTTGGGGTTGACTTGTTTACTGACATGCTTACTGGCTGTATTAGCAATGCCATGCCTCAGAGTGTCTGGATCAGGTGCTGTCACAGAACCAATGATAACTAGGTACGGAACTTTTTTCTGTGAGGGAGATGGATGCCAGGGACAGAAATCACAGATCTACAATCCATTGAATAAGGCACTGGAGAGTTCACTGGCTCTGATAGCCCTCCTCCCTGGCAGGTTGAACACTTGGTCTAGAGGTCTGGCACTTATTTTCCTTTTCCTGCTTCTGAGTCACACAGATTCTTTCCCATGGTGATTAGGTGGGAAGCACGCTGCCTGGCTGTCATGACACTGGTACAGGTGGCACCTCTTACTTCATGTTGTTCATATCATCTCTAGAAGAACATTTGGCAAAAGCCACCAAATACATACCTTAGTAGGGAGAACTGGTTGAAAACCGCAGCTATGAGATAAGCCAAAATGTATATAGTAACTGAGAAGTGTCTGTTACAGCAGCATAGCTCACAAGTACAGAACTACCTATTTGATATGCTTGTGAGGTCATTGGAGTTGCATGTACAGTACAAACTGAATGTGAAAATTTGGCCCAGACATAGACATTGCATCTCTGACTTTTAGAATCCCATGGCATTAAACTTTCAAACATTTCAGTACTTCTGTTAATGAACAAAAGTTAGAATTATTTTTAGTTACATTTCTAAACATATTACAGATGGTCCTGATGAGATTTTTTCAAACTCCTCTTTTTAGGGTAAAAAAACCCATGAGCAGTATGAAAAGTGAATTGTTCCCTCCATTCTCTTTCCCATTTAGTAAAAAGCTTGCCAGAGGTCAGGCTGCCAAGATTGCAAAAGTTAAACAATTCACAAATGTGGGCACAACACCTGTGCCTCCACAGTCCAGGCGAGGCATTGGCATCCCACTTGGAGGGAAAGCAAAAGGAAACCACTGCTGACTCACAGAGACAGGTGGAGGAACAAAGCAGTGGCTTTGGCTTAATCATGGAATTGACTGTAAAGGAAAATTTTTATTGCCAAAGGATACACTCCATTGGTGATCAGCTCCACTGTCAAATATCTTGTGCTTGGCTAAAAAAATAAATATTTCTCCTTGATGTTCCCTTGACTTATCTACATATAAGCAAAACTTTCTTCTGGTATTGGCACAGTTAAGAGGACCATCTTACTAGGCCTGATCCAAATGCCACCACAGTCAACCAGATAGGAAAAAAGAGTTAGTCACTGAAGAGCCATCACACTGAAGCACACAGACTTTGTTACCGATCTGAGTTATGACTCAGACTAATGGCTAAGAAAAGGCTCCATTTCCCATTGCTCCTTAATTATCATTTTTTTTAAAAGAAACGTTAAAAATAGTCCTGTTTCAACTTATTGAATTAGAAAGCTTTTGTTTCCTTTAAGCTGGAACTTTTTACAAAATAAAGTCTTTGAAATCTTAGCAAATTTAGACATAAAATGATTATAGACAGATCAGCATTGTAACAAGATATTACAAAATTATTGAAATGAAATGTTTAATCTTCCCTCAACTCACACATTTTTCAGATTTTTCAATTTGTGGAAATTATTGAGATTTTTGCCTTTCATCCTGATCCAAGAGGAAAAAATGTTAGCAGCTCAGAACTATCTGCAGTAGCAAAAGGGAGTTTCCTATTCTGCTTCAGTCTCATTTGGTTGCTCTCTGTTGTGAAGTTATTTGCTAAGGTCCACTTATTCCTGTAATTTATAAAGGCCTTCTAATGGAAGAGATGGGATGAGGCAATGGAAGTTAGTAAGTACTTCCTGAGTATGAAGAGCAAAGTAGCTCATAACTTGTGCCCCCTCTTCCCTTCTGCTCTATTCATTCCCCAGACTGGTGTTATTCCTTGTATTTTTATTGGGCAGAGACAAGCAAAACACCTTGCTAATACACAAGTCTCAGCCACACTGAGAGACCTTAATGAAGGGCTGGTTAAACTTCCTGCAGACTAGGTTTCAAAACATAAGAATATTTTTGAAAGCAATTAAAAATCTTAATAGATTTCCCAAAGCCAATCCAGAATAAAGAACATTCTTCTTTGGCAACTTGCAAATAATGGAGAAAATTCTGACCACAATGTCTCTGAAGCTATCCCTAGAGTCAAACTGGAATTTTTATTGCTGCATTGCCTTTTTAGTCATGCCACTTTTTAGCACTTTTAGCTCTAGAAGTAAAGGACAAATCTATGAGCAAAAGTTTCTGATGCAGTTAGAAGCAGCTTATTCAGCCTGTGTTGTTTATGAACTGCAGGCCACTCTGGTTTTTATAAACCTCTGCATTTCTAAGGTTTCCAGGAAGTTGTTCAATACTATGCCATATATTATCAAGCAATTTTACATGCTGCACTGAGGGTGGCTATCGTTCCATGCTCATGGAACTCATCCATGTTTGTGTTTAAGGGCCCCTGTTGGTGACTGCAGAGTCACGTAAGTATAATGATGCAGGTGGAGTTGCTCCAAATTAAAGCCATGGCCAGCCAAAAACACATTGTAGCTCACATACCACAAACTTACCTCATCAGCAAAAGAATTCCAATAAGACAAGGTTCATTTTGTAACAATTTGCATCTGATGGTGTATAAATGCATCAGGAAGACATTACATCTTAGGACCTCCAAACTGGGGTTCAACCAGTGTGTTGTTAAAATGGATTCACCGTTATCTCACTTCCAGAGAAGCGTCTGGGCAAGGTTCTTCGTTTTCTGTTAGATTACTTGACAGAAGACAAGTATAAGCTGTTGTAAGTGCTAGTATGAGCATTGTAAGAATGGAAAAGCCACTCGTGACCATACCACCCCACACCCACATCCTACACAGGCAAGTGAGGTGCATGTTCTTAAATGCTTACAGCATTTACATGCTTGACAGCCAACACAGGACAAGGAAAGCAGGGACAAAGAGTGGTGAAGGACTACCATCACTAACATGGCAAGTCATGGCTGAGCTAGAAACAGGTGGCAGGTGTCCTTGCAACCAGCCCAGCACCTTATCATTTCTATGCCATATAACTGCTGAAACTAACTGGCCCCATATACATACATTTCAACTGTTATTCCTTAAATTTGAACTTTTCTGCATTATCGAATACATGCAACTGTGATTAGGGATTTGTTAGACTTGCCAGGCTCAAAAAATTGTACTGTGGTTGTCTCCTCAAAGCCTATGGGTTTATGTGCTGAAAAAGATTTAAAACATAGCTATCTCTTTTTGAGCACAGATATAGAAATATTAGAAAGCAAAAAATTATCCTTTGGATGGTTAGCACCATTAAATCTGCAAACACTGTCATTTATGGCTAGGAATAGAAGTAACAACTACCCCCCTCTCCTTCCTGCTCCTCATAAATCTGAATCCTATGTCCTGCGAGTGAGCATGTACAGACTGTATAAAAAAGGGGACATAAATTTCACAATTTCTCTACACAGAATATTTTGCTCCCATATTAAAGTCAATAATAGCCATCAAAAACCAAATCACCTGATTTCACCTTTATGCTAAGAAATGCCCTTTTGAGTTATCAGAATCTAAACATGGTATTTAAAGCACTGTATCAGAGTAAAGAAACTGAAAAAAAAAACCGCAGTGAACTCTGCTTTAGGTCCTGCTGATCTGTATCAACATTTTAAATTGCACCTAGAAGAGACTGATTCCTCCAGCTCACATGTAGTTAGCCCCTGGAAGTACACATGGATGTTCACAAACACTCCCCAAAACATACCAAGAGACAAAGCACTTGCAGTAAATTCTTAGATGACTAACCTCAGTTTAAAAATTATGTATGCTTACTATTATCTCCTGAATCCACATGGTAAAATATTAAACAGCAAAACCAACCTGCTCTCTCTCTCTGACCAAGACTAGCACTTTAGTGTGGCTCGGGAGGATTTTTGCCTGCGTGTATGCATATTATAAACACCATGTCTTTGTGTGTACATGTATGTTTGCACATGTGACATACATGCATGCACACATCAATGTGTGTGTATACAAAATATATGTGCTACATATATTTCCAGCATCTATTTTGCATACAGTTTTTGGTTTGTTTTTTCTTTTGTTTAAACCCCTTACCAGCTTTTTCCATTCCAGCTGGCTATGGCATCCATATTTTTGTTTTCAGTAGTCCAAGGGCCAATTCTGAAAGATGTATGCAGACTACAAATGCATTTCTGGGAAGAAAGAAAAGAAGAAAAACCTCATTACAGAAGCAAACTGCCTCCACCACTTGTCTCTCCCATCTTCCCCAAAGAGTTCCTGGCAACGTGACAAACGTACCACAATGCAGATGTTTGTCGTACACAAATGTCATAAGGCAGTGTCAGGCAGTCTTCAGAATTTTCCTTCTGGAGCTATGCATACACATATCCATGCACACAGGCAGAATGTCAGTTGATACCATGATTACAGTGATCACTAGCCCTGACTTGGATGAGCTCTGTCTCGGAAGTTTGACAGGTCAGGCTCCAGCTCGGAGAGCTGTGTTTCACTCTGTGGAGCACATTGTTACAGGCCTTTGAGATGTGAATCAGGCTACATCAGATGAAGAGCTTTCTGGCTGGCTGAGTGTGCTGAGGAGAATGGTGAGGGAAGAGGGAGTCACAACTCCTCCCTCCCTTTCCCTCTTTGCAGATAAATAGAGGAGGAAGTGGGTTTTAAACATACATTGCTGTATCAATGGCTGCAGATGAGGATAGTCTGAAACAGCAAGGTAGAAACCAGAGCATTCCCTTCTCTTTTTTGTTATATACCATAGAAATATATATGGTTACGTACCTTGTGCTATAATTTTGCCCATCTTAAATTCAGTTTCCATTAGATACTTATTTCTCTTTTTTTTTTTAAAACTATTCATCTAAACATTTCAAATTTTTATAAATATTTTTCCTTAGACTTAACAGCTAGCAGTTATATTGCTTCTGTTGTATTCTTTCTGTGAGGCTTATTTATTAAGAAACTAGCCTCAGGTGAATTTCATATGGAAAAAACCCCTACATTTCTCACCAAGTATTAATATGTATAGGGCTCTTTTTTGCAGTCTTGGCCTCTGTGACACAAGCCCATGTCCAGTTTGCTGCAGCAGTCACCATGTTGCCTAGTGGATCATTGCTATTAAGGGGATAAATTTGGTGTCCTGGCAGTAAGTTAAAGTATGGTTTGGCAAATCTATTTAGGCTTTGATGCTATGAGTTGTCCTTTCCAAACAAGAGTTTCTGGGTGGTATTTTAAAGTTATGCTGTCTGCTGCTGTTTTCCTGGATATGATAACACTGCGATGTGTTTTTTTTGTTAGAGGAGGTGCTTTATGAATACTGCACATTTACTGATCTGCTCTTATGACCCCTTTCTTCCCAGAAGTGGAAATGACAACAAATGAGCTCACATTTGAGTACCTCAAGGTACCTCGGAGCCCAGCCAGGCCCCGGAGGGGAGAGGACTGAGCCCACAACAGGAGCTGTCAGAGGGCAGTAACTCACCCTCATCCTCCCTCCTCACTGACCCCTGGCCTTCTGGCTGGTTGGCTGCCCAGAGCCTGAAAAGGCCATTTCCACCCTCTCAGCTGAGAGCTTAGGTGCGAAACTAACTGACTGCTTTTTAAGGAGAACTTCCCTTGTGTTTCTCCCAGGGGCTGTAGGCAGGAGGCTGGTCCCCCCCCACCCAGGCACTCCCCCAGCACACACAACCCACAGCCCTGGGGTGATTGCTGCTCGAGGGTGCTGAGGAGGGTTTCGATCCAGCTCTGCACATTGTGGGGACCTGGCTTTTGGAGGAGGGTGGAAGGGAGCTGCTGGCCCCTCGTGTGCTTGGTGAGGACCAGGATCCAGGAGCTCAAAATACAAATGGGAAGGCCACACTGATTCCATGCTGGCATTTGCTCAAATGGAGAGATGGTGGAAACTGCCCCTTCTCCTATGTTCAGACTCACTGCACTTGTATTTGTAGCTGTAGGCTTTGGGAAACCCTGCACCTTTCCATAGAAACTTCCACGTGCAGTATGACAAACTTGCTTAGCTAGTCTTCAGACACTAAACACTGAAATAACTGGGTGGTTTTTTTTTAAGTCCTGCCTGTTTCAATTTTGTATTCTGTCTTCTGGATGGAGGTTAGTCAACATCACTCTCCAAAGAAGTCGTCACACATATTGGTGTATCTAATGTCTGTCAGCAAAGGATTACATGGGTTCCTCTGCTGAGGTGAGGCAGCAGCATCTCAGGTAGGGGAGGCTGAGGTTGCATAATGGTGTGCTGGCCCGATACAGGGTCTTGAACTTCAGCAGTTAATAACGGCAGAAATTTTGCTTCAGAAATGGACATTCAATGGAAACTTTGCTTTGCACAGCAGATGCAGCCATAAATATCAAACCAAAGGAAGAGAGGAGATAAGGTATTCACATGAAACTTCCCAGGAGTCAAGATAATGGAATTTCCAAATTAAAAAAAAAAAAAAAAAACTAAACAGATTTTTTTTTCAACCCAGATCTTCAGATTTAGCTTTAAAAGCATTCCATCAGATAAATTCAGCATTTCATAGCAAAACATTTTTCACAGAAATCTGTGATGAAAAAAATAAAAATCAGTTTAGAAAAATAGAGGTAAAGAAACCTCCATCCTCTAATCAGTTCAAATATTCAAAATAATTCAGGGATTAAATAATACAAGACATTTCTATATTTTGAACCTGTGAAATGTGGGATGCAGCATCACTTTAGTAGCATATTGATCATCTGTGTTTACATTTTCAAAAAGTACAAAGAAATATTATTTTCAAAGACTATATGCTCTCTCCTTTTCTCACAAAATTAGAGCTCACATCTTCTATAATGGTATCTTATGAATTTAATTTTAACATGCTGTTCTTAAATATACATACATTTACAGCTGTAGAAGTGGGGGAAAGAAAAATTCATTGCAAAATATATCAGAATTCCATAAAGATTTATATAAGAGATCAAATCATGCCAGGATCCAGCAACTTGAATCTTCAAGGAGGTCTGGGAAGTTCTTTTCCCCATTGTGCTGCTGCTGCTCGTGAGCAACTCAGTTTTCCTCTACAGAATTCAATCCTTACTCTGCCAAAAGGCTGCTGGCAAACATTTTTTTACATGAAACAGACAGTCTGTAATTAAACACTTGTAGATGGTTGAACTCAGAGAGAGTTATGAATGCTCTGGGACATATAAACAATCCTACAACAAGAATTGCTTCCATAATTTGAGTCAACAGAGTGAATGAGTTCTAAGCACAATTTAATAATGTCCGTAAGACAACATAGCTACACTTCTCTCTCATTAAAATGAGCTTATGAGAATACTGTACTTTCTCAATATCTTTTAAAAGGTGGGGAAATCATCAAGAAAGGAATATTTTTCATGTTTTACTCAGGACATAAGAGTTAATGTACCTTAAAGCACAGCTCTGGCCAGAGAACAAGTGTGAAACCTGTAGAAAATACCAATAACTATTCTGGAGGCAGGATCTGAATATTTTTTCTTTTTTTTCCCCTCCAAATAATACCATCCCTCGTTTCTGCAGATCCTGAGAGACCATTCTATTCCCGCTCTTTACTTCTGCAAGTGCTGGAGCAACTTGTATTAGCAGGTCTATGGTAAGGCTGACCAGCTGCTAACTTTTTGATCATGGTTTTGCCTTGTGCAGCATAGAAGTTTTACAGGGACAGTTTGAAAGACACAGCGAATTTTTACACTGTTTGGCTGATGCCATGCCTTAAGCCCCACCAGCAAATATGCACCACACAGCCTCTTGCTCACTCCTCCCACCCCAGTGGGATGGGGAGGAGAATCGGGAGAAAAAAAAGGTAAAACTTTGTGAGTTGAGGCAAGGACAGGGAGGGATCACTCACAAATTATAGACATGGGCAAAACAGACTTGACTTGGGGAAAAAATCAGTTTAATTTGTTAACAATCAAATCAGACTAGGATAATGAGAAAGAGAACCACATCATTAAAAGGCACCTTTCCCCCAACCCTCCCTCCTTCCTGGGCTCAAAAACTTTGCTCCCATTTTCTCTACCTCCTCCCCTGCAGTGGCACAGGGGTACAGAGAATGGTTGTGGTCAGTTCATTACATGTTGTTTCTGCTGCTCCTTCCTCCTCAGTGGGAGGGCTCCTCACACTCTTCCCTGCTCCAGAGTGGGGTCCTTCCCCTGGGAGACAGTCCTCCATGAACTCCTCCAATGTGAGTCCTTCCCACAGGCTGCAGTTCTTCACAAACTGCTCCAGCATGGATCCCTCCCACAGCCTGCAGTCCTTCTGAACAGACTGGTCCAGTACAGGCTCCCCATGGAGTCACGGCCTCCTTCGGCCTCATCCACCTGCTCTGGTGTGAGGTCCTCCCCGGGCTGCAGGTATACCTCTGTGCCACTGCTGACCTCCCTGGCTGCAAGAGCACAGTTGCCTCACCAGGGTCTCTGCTCTGGTGCACCTCCTCCCCCTCCTTTATTCACTGACCTTGGAGTCTGTGTAGTTGTTTCTCTCACATCCTGCTCCTCTCTCCGCTGCAGACTGTTTTACTGGCTCCTGAAGAGCTCCTGACTCTTGGGCTGGGGAAGCTGAGCTCTGGTCAGGGCCAGAACCGTGCTGCCCACCCGCTCCATACTCTGTGCCCTTCTTAAATATGTCAACCCAGAGGTGCTCCCACCGTCACTGACTCGCTCGGCCTTGGCCAGAGGAGGGTCTGACTTGGAGCTGGGGAAGCTTCCAGCAGCTTTTTACAGGAGCTACCCCTGTAGTCCCTCCTCTGCTACCAAAACCCCACCGCACAAACCCAGTCCGGCTGAGAAGCAAAGTGAAGAGTTTGTGGGTTCTGTGCTGTGACAATGCCATTAGGCAGTTTTTTGGATCCAACACTGTCTTCACATTGTGAAGATCTATCAGGGTTTTCACCTTGGCCAGTCCTTATCATATTTAGCAATATGTTGCATTGCACAAGTGTAAGTCTCTCATACTAATTCTAGTTTCTGAGCAGCTTTCCATCAGCTCAAAATCTGATGAGATACTGGCTCAAAGGTAAGCGCATAAGGCACTGGCTACTCCCTAGGAGAGCAACATCATTCCAGCCGAAGAGCACACACCAGCTCATGTGGGAGCAAGCTTAAAACAGGTTGGGAAATGTTGAATATTTGGGTTTGATTTTAAAAAAAATATTTTTATATTTCTGAACTGATTTTTTTTCTAAACATATTGGTCTCTGAAAATGCCAATTTGGGATGAAAATAGTTTTGAAAATATCAGCCTTTTTCCCTAGGAAGGAAATTTCATCTGTCAGCTAGCTGTACCATCCAAAACTAGTCAAAGGCAGAAATAAGAAGAAAACACATGTCCTAAATAGGTACCTCTGTCTATTGCTGAGCCCAAGGAGTTTAGCTCAAATGGGAATCATTTGGATTGGGCTGCTTGCCTTTTTTTTAATGGCCTAATTTTGCAGCAGTAGCCATGACTATCATAACAACCAAAACAAAGAAAAACATGGAATTGGACTCAGAATTAGTACATTCTGTCTGCCCATGAGGGAGAAGTCCAACCCAAACCTTCGGTCCCAAACACATGCTAAATTTTCGGGAGGGTTGACTGGGGATTCACAGCTTCGAACTCAAGTCCCTCCCTGCTACCAGCAATTATATCAGATATGGTTGTGACAACCTGCAGGCTTCCATATTTCTCTAGCAGGTTTATGTTCTACACCACCTTGGAATTATTCAGTTACAAAGAAAGAAAGAGGAAGTGTCTTTAAGCCAAATTCTTTGTCCTCATAATTTTGGCAGCATCAGGGGCTTCCGAATCAGCTTTTGTAGTCAAGTGCAACAGGTCGTGCTACTCTGATTTCTGACTTTCTTTCAGTAGGCATGATCAATGACAGCTGTTCACTCAGGAGGAAACCCGTTTTGTCCTTTCAACCCAGTGGTAGAAGGCTCTGCTGAGTGTCTCCCTCCCTCCTATTCCTAATGCCAGGGCCTGTAAAGTGCCCTGCATGGATTTAACTGTCAGCAGATCTGTTCGGTAATTGCAGCAGGGGACTTCACCCCCCGTCATATACAGATATTTACATTCCTTGTTTATTAATGAACTGAACAGCAACCAGAAAAATAAAAGGCTATGATTCACCATTCTGCCTGATCTTTCCTTAAGGTAAGGGGAACACTTTTTCTGCCTCTCAAGTAAAAAGAGAAAGAATATGAATGAACAAAAAGCAAAACAGAGCAGGCATGACACAACCATATCTGGGGCTGTGAAAAATAAATGTGCTAGTGTTATATTGCCTCCTTTCTAAAGAGTCAGTCTTTGATCTTGGACATCACACACAGCTTTAAAATTTCCCAACATTGAAGCTGAGGGTGACAGGCAATGGACCTTCTGCTTGGGAAAGAGCCTGCTCTCTTGTTTTGTAGTTACCTCTGTTGCTCTTTGTTAGATTAATCCTTTCACCTCCACCTGTTGGGCCTCTTTGCTTTCTTCTCCCACTTGAAATAATAAATACGTTTGAATAAGGCTTTCTTGTTTTACAGTAACACTGAAGTGGGGAAGTACTTTAGGCAGAAGAGTATGGCTAACAATCCTTATTTTCTGAAGGAAAATTAGGCTGTTTCTTGGCAGCACCATCTGTGAGAAATGGGATACTCCCAAACATTTGGGAAATATCTCTACTGCCAGCTCCCACACATCACATTATTTTCGCCTCTGTATTGTGTCGTCTCTTAAACCAATAACTAAATATGAAGACGTAGAAACCAACAGAGTCAACTGCAAACCTTACTCATGTAGTCACCATCCTGGATGTGAGGGCCACAGCACTGTCGAAGTGCCAGGAAGCTGGAGGCACATGTACCTCACTGAGGTCCCTGGTACAGGACCTATGGCTGTCCAGGTATGTAATAGTCTGGCACTGCTAAAGTATTCCCATCTGTGGAAAGCTGTTGGAAGGGGGTTTACTACTAGAGTGATGCTTTAGATGACAAATCTCAGTGAGGTATGAGATCGTTCACAATTCTGTGTAAAATGCAGGATGATTTAGCTGTATCCTTGGCATCAGCACACTGAGCCTGTAGTACAACACAGAGCTGAATGTGCTGAGCTTTTTAAAGAAAAGGCTGCTATGCAGTGTTTCTGGGCATACTGTTTGCTACTCTTTTCTTCCACTCTGTGCATGAGTTTGTTTGTTTTTTTTTTTTTTTGTTTCAGGGAACAAAGGGAAGGAAGTGATGAGTTTTTTAAGCTGGAGACAAGTGAATGATGCATGAGGGAGAATTATGATGGACACGCACAGCATAGCCTGTTCCCTCTCAGTTCTCTCCCCTCCGGTTTAAAAACAACTCAGAAAATTGAAAAAGAACTGCAAGTGCTTGAGGTGCCAGGGAGTCAAAAGACAAATTTTTCATTGAATTCATCTTCTATGCAGAATTTGAACAAAAAAAATGGAAATTAAATATTTGGAAGATAGGCAAGTACTTTTCAGCTCTCCTGGGAAACAGGGAGAAATGTAGCTTGAACTTCTTGCTTGGAAATGCCTCCTCTGTGAGGGATCAGAGAAAAATTTAAGGGACAAATTGGAGCTGTGATGGATGACTTGTGGTTGTGACTTTTCGGTGGAGAAGAGGAAAGGATGTTTTTAATTTCAGGTTCATGGAAAAATCTCATAAAAGGAGGAAAAGAGTGGTAAACATGAACATGAAATGACTCATGGGATTTAAAATGCAATGCAAAGCCTAAAAATGTGACCGGTGACAACCAGGCGGACAAACTATAAATATAAGTAGTCATGAGAAGCTGGTCTGATATAAATGGCTTTAGGAATCTGAGGGGGAAAAGTACATTACATTCGAGGTGTTGAACCCAAGTACTAAATAAATGTTTGGTGCACACACTGGGTTACATATTTCTCTTACTATTTTTATACATTTCCTTTCCAGAAGAGTCTGTTCTGGACAGAACGTCTGACCTCCTGCATAACTCAGGCCATACAGTTTCACCAAGTCATTTCTGCCTCCAACCCAAAAACCCGCAGTTGCATTGTAGCCTATCTTTCACAAGGGCAGAACATCTTGCATAGAAGACTCAAGATGATGGTTAGCAGAGCACTGGCTGGTTGTGTTTGGTGTTAAACTTCCATCCTATTTCAAAGTTGAACCTTGCAGCTTTCAGCTACCAGCCATTGGGCCTTCATATACCTTTGACTACTAGATTTAAGACCTCTTTAGTCTCAATTATTGACCTGTCTTTTTGATGTGTTATCCCTGGCTCTCCACAATCCATCCACAGAATGTAAATGCCAGTGTAGAGTAGGTTATGGGAGGAGAAACCTCCTCTGCTCATACAGATGGTGTCTACTGTTTGGTGCTTTGCAATATCTGGTTCAACAGACAGATGAAGTAAGCTGCAGAAGATGATGGTTTGAGGAATAGAACTGTTGCACAGATAAATGTTTTCCCTACTTAAATGTGACCCCCATGAGAATCAGTGATGTTTCTGGACAAAAAAGACCTTCCCTATATACTTTCTTTATGTGAAACGTAGCTGATCATGACTATTTAAAACCAACAATCTTAACTATTTAATATCATTGAGGGGATTTTATTTCTTTGACAAACTGTACTATGCACCTATCTACATGCATATCATTAAAAAGATTTAAGATTGCAGTCAAACTCATTTGAAATAATTTTTCTGGTTTTTTTGTGCAAGTTTCCTGTTTTTACCCTTCCAAAACTGAATATAAAGAGTTTCATATGGTCTAAGGATTCTTTTTTATTAAAGCTGCATTGACCTTAGCAATAAATATATTTAAAATATATAATTCCAGTTTCAGCCACACATGTCAACACACTATTACCGATTTTTCCCTCTGCACAGCACTATAGTTCTCCTGTCTGTATTGCAATTCTTGAAAAAGAAATGTGCCTTTTTCTTCCAGAATCCTACTAGGAAGACAGCTCACATCTAACAGGAGTATTTTCATTTTGTTCTGCAAAAATGTCTGGCATTAGTATAAAATAATTACCATGAGCTTATTAGTATGCTTGGCTCAGGCACTGCAGACAGTGCAGCCTGGACAGATGCCTAATGACATGCAGCCATGTTTCCTGACAAATTTGGACACAGCCACAGACAAGTCTGAAAAAAATATAGTGATGAATTCCTGCAGATGGATAGAGATAAAAATTACAAATATAGTACCTTAAGAAGACCAGGCAACATCAGGTGTATGTAAAGTTTTTTTGGTCATATTCAGTACTGGTAGCAAGCATTATCTGGATCTATGAATCAGATTCTGTGAAATGATTCACACTCTTTAAGGGAGGGTGTCTTTGAAGTTTCTTCTCATCAGTAAAGAGGATTTCCGCTCTATGGATTTCATTATTGGAAGGTGCCTCCTGCAGGAACTTTTCATTATTCACCCCTCAGTACCCCCTGCAAGATCTTCCCATCAGCATGTTACCTATTGTCAGTTTTCCCATTGAATGCAATGGGGGATGGGGGAAAGCCATCCGCTGCTGAAGGTAATCTGCTCATGTTATGCACCAGTAACATCATACTGAACTCTTAGCAAATTGCTTTTAAGGAGGATATAGGAACACAAAATTAAATCAGATGAATATGGTGGTGAAACATTTCACTTTTTTTTTTTAATTCATTTAATATCACTCTGAGGTAATCTTATTCTAGGACTGTTTTAAGTTTTCAGATTGCTGGAGAGACTTGACCTATAAGCCCATGGCTTATCTTAATGCTTTGTCAGAGTTGCTACAGGAAAAGACATGCAGGAAAAGCACAATAACCACTTTTGCATCTCCAGTTTATTGACCCTTCCTTGATTATGGCCACAAATAGAGATGAAGTATTACCGTGTTTGTTTACAGTGTTAACTGCTTGCCTGCCAGTCATTGGCTCTCTCTGCTACATATCCCCTTGTTAGTCCAAAAGAAAACAAGAGCAGAAGAAAACTATTCAGACATTCTAGTTTTACATAGCTGCACCTCCACTGCCACAAGGGCCAAATAGGAATTATTTCCAAAAAATATTTCAGTGAAAAAATTACAGCTTTTGGGACTGTCATTTTTGCATATCTAACATCACCAGCTATCATGGGTTTCAATGAACTTGCCCAGGCTCCTTCTCTGACTGTATGGGCAAGCTCAGCAGGAGGGCATTCCAACCATACTGTCTCTTTTGGGCCCCTCTGCAAAGAGATCCCAGCAAGCAGCAGGTCTTTTTCTTTCTTGCTCATATGGTGTATGCTGTAAGCAAAATAAATTTAAAAAGATTAAATTAAAAAGCTTACCAAGTTTTCTCTTCCTTTTTTCTGACTCGCCTCACAAGGTTCTGAACATGTGGTAGAGCTCAGCAGAGGGGTGATGCTGCTGTCAGAAAAAAGACATCAGTGTTTATTGTGAATTGCTCTCCCCTGCTGTTTAGCAAATCACTTACAAGCTGATCTTGATTTCTTCACATGGTTTTGACATTGTAAAATTTTTCCCTGGATAATTATCTGGGAGAATTTCTGATCTGCTGTTGTTTGCCCAATGGCTCAGTAGTCATCTTTTGTGGTCTACAGCTGGTCACCTACTTCATGAAAGACCATTTTTTCTGTCTGAACAAAATAACAGATATATTCTGGATAGATATTTTGAAGGGAATAAACAGGTGGGGTAAAATCTAAGGAACTTGTAGGATTGAGAAAAATTTTGTGGGGTTGCTGCAGTTTTCTTATTATTCACAAATCTCAGTATGGTACCATAAGTAAAAACAAATGGTGCTGCTGCCTTCTATTCATGAAAATATTAACAAATATGAACAAGGAAGAATTTTTTTTACTGCAACTTTCTCATCTCTAGCCAAAACACTAGTCCTTCACTGCCACTCAGCACTTGCAACTGGATACTTCTGGGATGAGCTTGTTGAAGAGGAGAGGCATGGTTTGCAGTTTAAAAATATATAAAAAAGAAAGAGGGTGGGCTTCTGAGCTATCTGAAGAAACAGTATTAGTTCTTGGACTTTCTTCATGGGATGTGCAGTTTTTGTCAGTTGTCTTACAGCCTGAAGATGGTGGAATGGGCTGGTTTTGATCCTCAGTCACACTCCAGCATTTTCCAGTCAGGATTAGAATCACATTAGCCATGTTTCACAGAATCACAGAATGTTAGAGATTGGAAGGGACCTCGAAAGATCATCTAGTCCAATCCCCCTGCCGGAGCAGGAACACCTAGATCAGATCACACAGGAACGCATCCAGGCGGGCTTTGAATGTCTCCAGAGAAGGAGACTCCACAACCTCTCTGGGCAGCCTGTTCCAGTGCTCTGTCACCCTCACCGTGAAGAAGTTTTTTCTCATATTCAAGTAGAACCTCCTATGTTCCAGCTTGAACCCATTGCCCCTTGTCCTATCACTAGATGTCACAGAGAAGAGCCTGGCTCCATCCTCCTGACACTCACCCTTTACATATTTATAAACATTGATTAGGTCATGTTTCTTAGAATTGCTCTTGGTTGTGTCTTGCCCTGCACTACTTTTCACTAGGAAGGCACTGTCCTTGACCTGTTTGAGAAATGAATGACTCTTCTCACAAGTTCCCACAAATATTGAACTTCCTTCTTTTAGAGGCCTTCTAGTCTGGCAAATCTGAATTTGCTTTATTCTGCTGTTGCATTTAGGATGTTCATTAAATCCTTGTATGTGCTCAGCTGGACTAGGTATTTTTCAGTTGGTGGTTTTTCTAAGAATTGCTATATTTTAATTCTCCTTTGTTTCTGAGCCTCTACCTTCAAATTACATTTCTGCTTCCATCCTGACTAGGTTAACTGGACAGTCTCAACTAGTCTAGTCCAACAGCCTGCTGGAAGCTGGCAGCTGAAATCCAGGTTGGAAGCTACAGTCCACTGCCTATGGGGATTGTCCTCTGTTCTAGCAGTGCTTTGTCATCATCTATTTTATTTTTTATTTTGTATGTGAGGGGAAACCTCATATTCATGTTGCCTATTTTTCCATCTTGTGCACAGCATTTGTGTGAAAGATGACAGATTTTTTTTATTATTATTATTCTTGAAGAATGTTCTGACAGATTCTTTCCCAGTTCAACAATAAACAGCCCTCTCCTCTGTTCTCTCTTGGAGAAACATTTGCTCAATGTCATTCTGTATTCCAAACCAGGAGGATGATATGGATCCTTTGCCTCTTAATGATGCCTGGTAAATGCTCACTTGAGAGAGTTTCTTTGCACTTTGGCAGTTCTTTATGCCCTACATATGATTTTATGGTGATCTCTTTCAGATCAGAAGTGATCTTGAATACACTGATGTAAGAAGACTCACTGATGAAAATTTGTTGTAATTCAAATACTAACGTAAGATTGTGCATTCTCTTTGACACTGTAGCTTTGGAATTTCCATGGGAATGCACATCAAGCAAAGGTGCCAGGAGGCGACAGACAAATCAAAATGTGATAGAAATTCAAAGAAACTCCTCTGGTTGAAACAGAAAATACGTACAGGAAATATATACATTAGCTAAACAGCAATGTAGAAACATGCAGAACATGGTAACAGATTACAAACAGTGTTGCAGCTAAAGTGGACATAATGGAATGAGAAGTAGTACTGATGGCCTTTTTCCTTGTCCCAAAATTATCATAAAAACCAGATTGATATTGAAACTGATATCTCCTAAAAATCTTGGATTTGATGAAATAGGACATTTTGCTGAAATTTTATTTAATTGACAGTACTTTGAAATGCTTAAATAACAAGCTAAAGTTTCTGACTTCAGAGAACATTTGACAGAGCAAACTAAAATTTTTAGATTTAATGTCACCTACGATATTTTAATAAAAAGTAAATAATCAGGATGTTATCTGACATTCTCTGATTTAGAATAATTCCTAACACTTTCCAAGAAGGAAGCCTCAAGCTTTTAGAACACTATGTATTTCAAAAGCAATTGCTGTATATTCTGCCGGGTTTCATTTAATCCCTGGTTGGACTTGTTCACCTCCATTTAGTAGAAATACACACAGACCAAAAATAAGCAAGGGGTGTGCTATGATTACCATGTTAATCCAAGTGTTTTGGTTTTATCCTGTTTTCACTCTCTCTTTCTTAGATATACTCATAGTCCCAGCTTAGACAAGTGAGCACTTCAGTGAAAGGGCCATTCCCTTGTTATAGTTTGATATATGTTTTGTATACACCTTTCTGACGGACATTACAGTAATTAATACATAAATACTCCTTGCTCAAAGAGAATATAATATAACAAAAGAAAGTATTATGTCATTTGCCTCTCTTCTCCCTATTTAGTTAAAATATTGTTTGTACTTCCGGGGTTCCTAGGGAGTCCTGATCTTAGCCCATGGGTCCATTATTTTAAGCACTAATCAAACACAAAGTAAGAAGACAATCTCTGCCTCAGAATTGAGGGCTATGGGCAAGTGCAGGGACAGCAAATAAACTGGGATTTATTGAATAATAGGAGAAATTATTCTGTTTTTACACCATTGTGTATTTTAGCTGTTTCATAGTTGTAATTTAAATTACAGTTGCTAAATACTTAGTGCTGTAACAAAAAAGCTCAGTGTTACAAAGCCAAATTTCTTCAAAGGCATTTGAATTATTTGTGGGTACTTTCACTGTGAAACTTGCAAGTAATTCTCATAGCATCTTTTAAATGTTCATTATGTTTCTGCCTCATCAAAACTAATAAACTCTATGAGCCATATATAAGGCTCACAGAGAAGGAATTGGATCGTGCTAAAGATATATTTTTACAAGAACTTTACAGAAGTTTTGTATGTTGTATAAACCCCCCGATTCTCCTTTAGCTAACAAGTAAAGGCAGCTGGAGGCTTCTGCATGTAAGAAATGGCTTAAGGCAAATAGTGTCAGAACACACCTCTGAGAGAAATTAGTATTTGTAGCATGTCTTCTGATTTCAGAAAACTCAGTGCATGCTGGAATTCTTTATTTTCTCCACTTTCCATTTTGACCAGGATCACCTGAAGCAGCAAACCATTCTAGTACCCCTCAATGTTCCTCCATAATTAGGGTCCTTTATATTGATGCTGCCTGTTCCACATAGGCAACATAGTTCAAGGTCCCAGGGATCTCATGATGATGTAGACAAAGAGTAGCTATATATATATATATATATACACACACACACACACACTGTGGACTGAATGTAAATACTAGTTATTATTGAAGACACTTTTAAGAAACAGTTAAATCCCTGGAAACTGAAAAAGGAAATGGCAGTGACCTCTAGCACAAACAAACACCAGCAACACAGGGTAGAAAATAACATAAATAACAAGATAAGTCTCATACACAAGCAAAACAACACTGTAAACAACACTGGCTCTGAGGTGGCAAAGGGGGGAGAGCAGGGGGTGGAGGAGGTTGTTATTTGATTCCTTCTGTATTTGAAGTAACGTGACTGCACTTTCAGAGTAGCCAGAACTGCTGCGAAGGAATGAAAGACATGGGTAGCCACTACCGGGGGAGAAAAGGGTGACAACATATTTATAACTGGCTGCCAAAAATGCTCTGTTGATAAAGAACTTTTCATGCACACTTGATATTTCTGCCTCCTAAAGACAATTTAACAGTGACTCTCAGAATGGAAATGTTAAGTTTTCTAAGCTGAAAGGAGTTATACATACACTTTTATCAGTGTCTCAACATTCAGTGAAAACAGTGGTTTTCTACAGACATGAGAGATGATGATGTAAAATTGAGGCTTAATTTATTTTTCTGATTTAATTTGTTAACTCAGATTCGTAAAGATAAAGCATTTGGAAGAAGATTCAAGTTTCTAAATAACATAAATTATTATTTTATTTAGTCACAGTTTGCTGAGAAAAATAAGCTGTATTGCTGATCCATGATATTTCTGTCAAAAGCTTAGGAAAAAATAATAAAATGATGAAAATTTTGGAATAAATTCTACCTTATTTACATAATTTCAAATTTATTTAGTTAAAAACCAAACTACCAAAACAATGAAAAGAAAAATCATCCACTCTGCCTTGGTGATGCAGCTACCAAATTTAGGTGCTGGATACATGTGACTACATCATTGGGAATCTATAGTGTGGGACCTCAGTGCATTCCAGTCCTGGTTCATCCTCAGAGGAGACGAGCACCGTGTGCACACACGGGCATTGTCCATATATGGGTGGAAATCCCAACCAGCCTCTGCGCAGGTGCAGCTTGGCCCTCAGTACATAACTGGGACAGACGGAGCTGCCACAGCTTGCTCTGCCAGGAGCATTCCTCTGGAATGCCCTCAGCATTTGTTCAGTAGGAAGCTATGGGACAAAGGCACAGGGCAGCAATTGCACGTGTTTCTTTAACAAAGAAATTTGGATCTCTTCAAAAGAGACATGTGCTTCTTATTTATACGGGTACATGATAATTTGTTTTCAAGGACATTAAGTTGTTTAAACAAGAGATCAGCTTTTGTATATCTATTTTTATTGTTTGCTTCTTGTATACAAACTAATGTTGTCTTTTAGCCCAACGATAGTGGATATCTGTTACTGAAACAACTTTAATATTTTTGAATCTAAAAAAAAGGTCACAATGACTAATTATTTCTTCTTAGAGTCATCTTGTGGAATGGTAGATCAGAATGATAAGTGACAATTTTAAAGAACAATTTTTTTGCTGTCTTGCTGTTAAAAACAATCAAGATAATGAGTGATTCACGTGCATGGTGCTGGGCAGTCAATAGTGAGGAAGGACTACTAATTTGCTTTGGAGACCAAGTCATGATCCATTCAGAATGTCAATATAATTTGCCAGGTAGTGAAAAAAGAAACAAAAATCTTTATTTTATTTGAAGAAGTGTTTATATTAGTGGATGAATAGATTAAGTCACTAAGAGATGTAAAATTTCGAGTCTGCCCATAAACAGCTGCATTAGAAAAGTGCTCAAAGAAATAAAAAAAAATTTTCAGTGTCTTACAAAAGCGCATTCCTCTGGATTGCTCAGCAGTTGTTACTGTAAGTGCTGAGCACCCCAGCCTAAAGGCAAAGGGCACTAGTCCTGTTAACTTCAATGATATTAATTATGTGTATAAATCAAAACAAGACCCAAAATTCTCTGAAGATTTGCCACCTTGCAAGCTAAAGCATTTGCAGCAGCTATGATGCAAACTGTAGTGTATATGTACAGCCCAGGACTTGGAGAGAACTGCATAAACTATTGGCCAAAACTAGTTTTTCTGTCCTTTTCTGAGTTGGCATTATCCACAGAGAGACTGTATGAATTAAGACCATATTCAAAGTTAGTGGTTAGTGAGGCATATATACAGCACACGTTTCTCACCTCAGTATGTGGCTTGTATTTTAGCATATCACTTCTTATCCTGATGGGAGGCTTATATTCAGTCTGTATGGCTTTCATTATCTGGTAAGTTGACGCCCAAGTCTGAAAAGACAAGATTCTGCATAAGAAAGCATGGTAGTCCACCATCATCTCTGCATGAATGCATTGCATATTATGCATTTAACAACTGGAATATGTGTATAGGATAGCAGAGCACGGCTGTTAAACTCCCTGAAGTGGGCACCTACTGCAACTGCCTGTGGCAGACTATTTTGCTTCTTTACTCTGCACCTTCCAGGCTAGTGCCAAATTCAGATGCTTCCTCCCTTGCTTTTGAATCACAAAAAAACCCACAAAAAAAAAAGAGTCCACAAATGCCTAGATAAGATTCACATATAGTAAATTTTCCTATGATTGTGCTGGAATGGTTTAACTGGAATAGCTGTTTTCTCTAAACCCTAAATACCTATCACCCTAGGGAAGAAACTGGCAGTACAGCTGCTCTCACAGAATTCCTTTGCACCTTTACATAGGTTTATTTCCTATATCTATAAATATATGTGTTCGTGAGTGTATACATGCATCTTTCGGTATGTGCCTATTTCTGTGTGTAGAGTATAACTGAAAGGAGAGGGATCACATTTTGGAGGCTTTTATTTTACCACAGAAGCAGTATACAGTATTCTTTGTTTATACAAACTGTGACCCAAGATCTGACCTAGCATTAAGACTTCAATCTGTATCCAGATACCTAAATAATAGCTTTAGTTTAACTGGTCTGGTATGCTGCTAATTTCTCATAATTTGACTCAAAGGCAGATATTCACCAGATTAGCCAAAAGGTGTTTATGTGCCCAAATATAAATGACAAAATGCATTTGACTTTTGGTCAGTAGAATCATATTACAATACAACATAAACACATACATATGTATGTATGTATTGATTGTACAGATTACGGTTCCATTTTCTGTATGGCCAATGGTTTGAGGAAATTGATTTTTACTCCTGGGATGAAAGTATGTATTTCACATCTTGTCTTCACTGGAATTATTTCTTACCAAAATATCTGATTACACTGGGTTCCCGCTGAGACAGTGGAACAGTAAGCCATGAATGATTGAAATGTCACTAACTGGACCACTGAAATAATAAAATGCTCCTTTATTGTTAACTTTTGTTTAGTTTGACAGATCAAAAAGATGCATTAGGGAAATGGTATTTTTATTTACTTAATTATGAGAGTAGGAGGCATCATCTTTGCCGCCTCTATTTTCATTGGTAGAACTTCATGTAGTTTATCATTTGTTAATAGAATGGTGAAGAGTTAACACACAATCCATTATAGTAGAATAGTCTCTTGTGTTTTTCATTTTCTGGTTTGGAAGCTCACAGAAAGATTACCGCTGGCATGTTATTAAAAGACCGACGTGTCTTTGAAGTGGAGTGCAGCCTCTGTCATCATCCTTTACCAAATAATAGGACAAATCCTGATTAAACACTTTTCATGAATTTCCTTTTAACAGGCTTCACTTTTAGACTAGGAAAAAAGAATGCAAGGCAATGATTTGCAAAGATAAAATACCATATACTATTTTGCAGGAACTGTATGGTAACTCTAAGGGAACACGCTAACTCTGCAGGAAATGAAAGTAACTGAGCAATAAACGGTGTCATCACTCTCTCTGTTGTCTCTTGATAAATATGGAAAGAATATGGCAAAGATCTCATCAGATATATTATTTTTATTGAATAAAGTGAAATAGGCACAAGAATTGCTGCTTCATTTTGCATTTTCTTGGGCCAGCAAGTTGCAAGGTTTTACATTTACCACAGTTTGCTGTTGCAAATCTAACCATGTCCTTATAATTTGAAAAGAGAAAGAGCTGTCTATTCCTTTTAGTGTGTGTCTGCACTGACATTCACATGTATCAAGTACCTAATTCTTCTCATACTCTTTCTCTCAATCAGCTTCTCACAGCTACTGATTGATACAGGTTGAATATCGATTTTCTATTTTGGTAAGCAGTGTTATCTGCTTTGTTATATACACAAAGACATTGATGAACAGGCCAAAGGTTTTCCTTTGGATGCTATTGCATCCACCCATATGCTAAGTGCATGATTGCACAAGATACCACAGTTTTTGTTGGGCTGCTTTGGCTGCATGTCTATCCAGCTTGCACCCTCCCAACATGCTGGCTCAGTTTTATTGACAATACAGCAAAGAGACGGTAACAGAGTCCAACAGCTCCAGAGGCACAGCTTTGGGATTGTTTAATATTCTTAGTACAATGGAGACAGAAAACAAGTGTCATTACAGGAACAATACAACTGGAAAGTGTTCTAGATCCGAAAGTAGTTCCAGATAGTGGGTTTCTTAAAGGTAGGGCAATGCACACCATACAAGCCTATGCATATAACTGTAAGGTGAACATAGAAACACAGAGATATGGAGGTTGGAAAGGATCTCTGGAATTCATATAGTCCACTGTACTGCTCAGAGCAGGCCCATTGTGCAGTACTCTTTGGCAGCATCAGCGAGGCATCCTTTAAATCAGGCCTAAAGAGCACTTCCATGTCAGACCAGTTCTGTCAACAGTAGTAAAGGGTAAATTATTTTCCCCATAGTCAAAGGATCCACAAAACACAAGAACATTACTGAAGTGTTACAATACTAAAGAGGAGTAAAACAA
The DNA here is from genome assembly GCF_000699245.1 of Pterocles gutturalis. Classification (NCBI taxonomy): domain Eukaryota; kingdom Metazoa; phylum Chordata; class Aves; order Pterocliformes; family Pteroclidae; genus Pterocles; species Pterocles gutturalis. The sequence goes on along the minus strand of NW_010112645.1, from coordinate 139,777 downwards.
CTCAGAAATTGCTGCTGCTGTCATGTTGCTTCTGAGCTACGATATAGTAAGTAGGCAAAAAACCAACTTAGCCTGTGTCCAGGAGTAGTATGCAAGCCAAAAGTAAAAATACAGAAGCTCTTACTGGTTGTGAAAAGGCAAAACATCAGACAAACATATAACATCAGCCTCCCTGTGTACCAGATGAAGCATAAGTTCTGAGTACTTCAACAAAACAAGGGGTACCTCAGATGCATAAAAGCAGCTATCCATTCTACAGTATAGATTATTTTTATACCAGCTGACAGACTTAAAATAATCTATGCTGACTTTGGGTAGGACAGTAACCTTTTTAATTGTTTAGAAATGTTTGGGATACACTAATAATGGGAGAAATCCACATAATCTTATACAGTAGCATGGAATAGTAGTTTGTTATAGACATTTTATAGATTTGGCTGCTTCTTTTCCTGTAGTAAAAGACAAAAAAAAAAAAAAAAAAAAAGGGCCTGGAACACAGAGCTGTAAAATGGCTATTGCCTTTAACTGTTGGTTAGGTACAACATTGCAAGAAGATAATAAAAACGTATAAAACATCTGCTCCTATACGAGATCTTACTCCAGAAATTGACAGAGTTGCCCAGAGTTGAAGTTTAATCAAACATGTTACTTCTACCTACTCAAAAGCCACAAAATATGAATAGAATTGCAAGGATAAAGGGAAGTCAAGAAAGTTTTGTCTTGAATTTTCCTTACATTTGTCCCTTATTTCTTGGAAATGCAGGTGATCTTGCTATAAATGTATGGTAAACAGCATCTAATAACATACATCCATCTGGTTTCAATATTAAAATGACATTTGTATAACATACAGTGAGTTTATTACTCAATGAAGGATAATTATGATACTGAAATCAGGAGCACTGAAATAGTATTTTTGAGCACTAATAAACAGATGGGAATGATGTACTGTTTTAGTGCTGCCCATCTAACTTATTTTTGCAGTACCTTTTTCGTACTGGAAGGTTAAACTTAGAGTAGGAAATATTTACTCCCAAAAAAACAGAAACTGAGCTTTTCCAAAAGTTTGTAATGTAAGAAAAAAATCTCTCCCTTTTACTGTGGTTTGTTGAAGATTTTTTTCTTTCGTGTTTTATAATAAGCTGTGGCATTTAATGATGCCTTCAATAAACATCACTAACATTTTTTTCCTCTTTAGATGCCAATGATTAATGTTTTCTATGTATTCAAAGAATGTTTTATGCCACAACCACAAGTACAGCTTCTCACAAATACAATTTCTAGTTAAACCCTCTCTTTACTCTAGCGTTTATTTGATGATCAGTTGTCTATTGTCTTGAAAGCAACAACATGAGCATGTTCATCAATTAGTGGATATATTTAGATACCTTTCTTAAAAACTTCAGCCCCTTTGTTTCGTTAGTAAAAAGAAAAGAGATTGAAATACATCCCAGCAACTGAAGCCCAAAACAGTTTCTTCAGATGACGTGCTGCTCATTTTTAAAAATAGTTTGGTAAAATGAGACATACATGCTAGGGCACTGCATTTAGGCCACAGTCAAGGCCATGCTGTGCTCTTATTTTCTCTGTTAGGTAGTAGTGGTCCTCAGGGTTCATCAAGGCAGGAATAACTCTGACGCACATTTCCAGGCCAAATGTGTCAGATGTTTGTGGGTGAAGACGTAGGCCCAACGATAAAGCGCTGCTGTTTGCGCACATCTGATATTCAAACTTGGCATAATTTATCATGTTCAGCACGTGTTATATTCTGCGAAAACAAAACGTCATGTTTCTTCAGTGGATCCTGACCTTTTCAGGCAGCCTTTATATGGAGGCTGTGACACAGACGAACGATGTCTTCCCCACCTGACACAACCACTTCAGTGCCTCTTTCAGAAAGAGCTTCTCCATGGTAAATGTGTTCCTGTTTGTTCCAGTAAATCTGGTAATGACAGAAATTAATCTTTTCCAGTCTGGTTTCCTAGATGCATGAGTGTAGAGGGAGGAATTTAAACACAAACCAGAGACGTTGACTATTCATCAGGGAAACATTTTATATACACAGTTAGGATTCCTTTACCAAGCTTGTACCTCAGTATATTCAATTTAAGTTGTGCAGGGCTCACTTTCCAAATATTGTACAGTCCAGTGTCATTTCCCTGACCTTGTCTTTCTTTTAGGATAGAGCAAAAGAGTAAAATCTTCTCATCTCCCATATTAGCTGACTGCTTCCTTTATGGCAGGGCTGAGAAACCTAGAACTCACCAGCCTTTACTTCATACAAGTTACTAAATAATTTTTGGGGATATTAAAATTAGATGCCACGAAGAAGTAGAAAAACATAGAGCCTGCTAACAGTGTTTGAAAGGTTTCTTCAGTCCTCAAGAAAGAATAAGGTTCTCATACATGCTCTATGGCAACTCATAAAAAGAATGTGCAAAATGTACAAACAAGAGCAAAGCCAGGCTGAGGCCCCAACATGTTGGGTACTACATCCTTAGCCAGAGAAAACTTCCACTGCCTTTCATGCACAAGAGAGGGTATGTACAGTGCCAGTTTATAATCTCAGTTGCACCAGTTCACACTCCTGAAATTATATTTCTTTCAGCTACTGCTAGAATTAGAACTGATTTCAAGTAACAAGGACACTTATTTCAGGCATAGGATTTCAAAATGTTTCAGCAACACTACCTTAAAGTAATGAGATTTTGATCCAAAAGAAGCAGAGAGCAAAAGAGTTAATAGATTTTCCACTTCTTTTCATCAAGCTCAGTGGCAAGTGAACTCTCAGCTCAGCTGTCAAGCAGACAGCAGCTCAGCTCTGAAATGATGGAAGGTGGAACCTGTTCATTTCCTTGCAAGCCTCTTTATGACCAACAGTTCATTCTCTAAAAATATGTCTGTGGAAAAAGTTAGAAATGTTTCGATTGATTCAGGTCTCCCTTGTAAATCAGGAATTTATTCCACTGATATAAACAAAGTCTCAGCATTATGCAATCACTTAAATCAGACTGTAACTGGTACTATACATTTATGTTAGCCTGCATAGTCTTACATTACTAATTTTTTAATTCAGCAGTATTCAGATTTTGCATTGATTTACAGGACTTTATATCTAAAAATGGCAGCAAGTAATTTGTCAAGGGGGCAGAAGGAGTTAATATTGAAATGTAAATTATTACAGCTTAAAGGATGTTCTCCAGTTTCAGTTAGTTTCTGTGATTTATATCCTAAAAATAAAAAAGAGTAGCTGCAAATAATACGTTACAACAAAACCCAATAACTTTGTCTCTCTTATATTCTCAGTCTTTGTTGTTTTGCTTGGAGACTTGGTACATGGAATTTTATCTATAAATCAAACTCTTGGAAATAAACTTGCTGAAATCACAATCAGAATCAAATATTTATGTGATGATTTTGTGAAAAGTTCAGTAAATATGTTGTCATCAGCTAGATTCTCAAGAAAACATCCCAGGTTCTTTTTTCTTCAACTTGGAAAAATATGATTCAGTCATGGACAAAAAAATTAGGCTTGACAAAACAGCTACGTAGCACGTCTGCACAAGAGCACCTTCACTGCGCTGCCCAGTTTTTAAAACTTTCATAGTGTGCTAATATTCCTTTGACGCTTCCCACAGTTGACACTTGGACAGTCTTTCAGAGACATCCTCTGCCTTCCTTCCCCATATTGATCCCATTTGCTCCCTTTTTTTTTTTTTTTTTTTTAACTCTCTCCTCCCTATACTTTGTGGCATTTAAGCTTGATGGTTTCTTGCTTTTTATCTTAATCACCCTGCCTTTTCCCAGCAGGAACAATTCAGATCCCATTTCCATACTCCTCTTTTATTAACTTCTCACAGCTTGTCCTCACCCTTTTTCTTCAAAATCGTCCCTTCTTCACCATTCCTGTTCCTACTTCCATATCTCTGGTATCACCTTTCTTCACTTTACACCTATCCATTTCTCTTGTCATCCTTCTCTGGATTAGCTCCATGACGAATAAAATTATAGTTATCCAGACTTTCTCCATATCTTATTCTTTTTAGTGCCTGTCTCTCAGATGACATCCATTTCTTTCCTTCTTTGCTTATGTCATTGCTTTTGCAGCTACCCTGTCTGGCCTAGGAGTGCCTCTCCCCTCCCATCCTCTGCCACGGATCAGATCTTGCTTGTTTAGTTACTGCTATATAGTGCCAACAGCCATTGTTCTGATACTGGCTGATTGATTCCTTTCAGTTCTCCAGCAATCTCTCTCTTCAACAGCCTCTCTTTTCCCACCCCTTATCTTCTGAGGTGTTTGTGTCCTCATTTTCTACTTCCATACACTGGCTAGCATCTGACCAGTGTTCCCAGGGACCACTGTAACATAGGTAAATACACAGATAAATAAATAAATAGCATACATCATATTTCATTGTCAGGCAACAATAAGCTGCCATTTTTAAAAGTTTTTCTCAAAAGCCATAAATGTCTGTGAGTTAGATGTAAATTAGAATTTACAGCACAGGAAGTTTGAGAGATTAATAAGCTATGTACTGAGCATTTTACAGAGATAGGCAACCTTGGTCCATGCTGGAATCCTCTCGGTTTCTGTGGGTTATCTGAATACCAAGACAAACAGAAATTGGTTTTGTATCGTTTCCAAAGAAGAGGTGAAAAGGAAAGGGGAAAAGTAAAATTGCAATGAAAACCACTAGTCTGCAAGTCTGTGCATTGAAAGCTTTAACTGCATGGTCAGTGAAAACCTCTGCTCACATTCAGCTGCTAGCAAAAAAGAAAATAATGTGTCAGACTTTATAAGGAACGAGACAGGAATGAAGTTGGAAAAATTTAGAACTCTGTGATCTAAAGTAATGGTACAGCTTCCCCTTAAATATTGTGATTAATTATGTATATTCCGTCTCACAAAAGAAGATTGCAGGCTTATAGCAAGTCTAATAAAGAAGACAAGAGTAGATAAACCAATCTTTAAAGTTTATGGTCGGCATGGATTCAGAGTGGTTGCTGTCTATGTGGGGACAGAAACCAGTACCTTCACCAGAACCTTTCCTAAATACGAGTGTAGTTCAGTTGGGATAGTTAGGTCTTCACACAGGCTACTAGTTTGGGGTCTAAAGAGACTTTAAAGATCCTTTGAGAGAAAAAGGTGCTGCATAAATGTAGATTAATAAACTTTGCCTACTGATAACAGTTATGTTAATTTTGTCATTTTTCAGATTTCCAGAGAAGGAACTGCTACTGGCTTAGTGTTTAACTCTGCATATTTATGTAAAGCTTTTCCATGTAACTCCTCATTCCGAAAGAATAAAGCATGCCTGTTAGAAAAATTCTGAGGCACATTCCTTTAAATTTTCATCTTTAACCTTTTCCTTGCTTTCTATTTACATTACACAACTAAGAAGTTAAAAATCTCAGGAAATCTATATAAATGAGCTGCAGGAAAGTGCTTCATATTTATTCTCCTTGTGTTCCCATTGGTTGTTTCCAAAACTCACTCCTTTGAGAGTCAGAAACTTTTTAACTTCAGTCTAAATTCATGTTTTCTTCTTCATATTGTATGTTTCTTTCTTCCTCACTGATGCTTATTCTGGCTGTGCTTCAAGAAAATAACTGTACGTCTTCTCTACTTTTGTTTCTCTGGACTGTGTTTTCAACAAACTGTGTAATTTTGTTCCAGTCCCTGAAGTTTTCTCAAACATGGGGAAGCAGAACTGTGCACATTTTTCATTTTGGATTTGGTCTCCCAGTGCAGTGTGTAAAACCATTAATACATTCTCTTGAAAATGCCTCTCCTGGTACATCCTAAGATTGCCTAGACATTTGACTTTTTTCTTGGAGATCTAGTCATCCTGTGATTGATTAATACAAATGAATTTTTCATCTTCTTTTATTTGCTTGAACTTTGTCCCAGCCTACTTGATTAGACATTTCAGTGCAGGCCACAGCAGTTCAGCTCACATATATTTATTTTTAACCAGTAAGCCTTGTATGGGAAAGTTGAGGGCTGGTTACTTTCTGTTAGTCACAAGCCCCCTATGGATTTTATTAATAAATTGTATATTGTTGCCATAAAAAACAAAATCACTAACAATATTAAATCACTAATCCCTCTCACCACTTCTTGTCTGTCAGCAGCTGAACTACTAATTCTGCCTGTTCCTAGTTGAACACTTGTGTTGTAACTGCAACTACATTTTACTCATAGCAAAGTAACTAACAGGGTTCTGCTAAACTGAAGGTTTCCTTCAACAGTCCCTATGAACTCAGCCCAGCCAAAGCATGGTAAACAATCTTCATTTTTTCCCTAACAAAACTTGTAAGAACTAATGTGTCGATGCACGGAATTTTACAGATTTTTAACATATAGAAGAGAAAGAAACTGCACTTTCTTGAAAGAATCTAAAGGAGGCTCTTCAGGTTTTCTTCATTTGTAACATAGAGAAAATAACCTTATTAGGCCTGTGTTTGTTTCCTCAAAGAGTGAAAAATAGTTTACACAGTTCAGATAAATATCTCTCCAGCCTGCTGAGACTTAGAGTGCCATTTCATTTAATGTCTTCATAGACATAAATGATACAACAACAAAAAAATAATCACAAGAAGAATGCTAGTAAACATCTGTTGCATTTTGGACTTGAAGTCACAACAAAGACATCAGCACAGCTGTAAAATGTCACTTAAGTAGCAGGCCCATGGATTCCTTTCCAGCTGAGTCAATAAATAGGTAATGTTTGCGTGTTTAATCACTGGTTGACAAGTTGTGAGTGACAAACAGGACCAGTCACATGAGGAAAGAAAAATCCTATGTTAGAGGAGGTGGTATAAAAGTACATTGTGAGAGTTTTCTGATTCCCCAGTGAAAGAGTCACTAACTTTCTAGCAGGGAAGGTTGAGTCATCCTGTTCAAGTGAACTCAATGTTGTTTTGGAGAAATTTGTACCTTGAAATTGTTTGTCTTTTCATTTTTCATATAATGATTTTCCATTTGGGTTGTCACTAGAGCTGGCAGTTTGGAGATAGGGAAAAAAATTATAGCACTTGCAATTTGAGCAAAGAAAATAAAATTAGTCACCTTCTTTACGCCAGGTTTCTGGTCTTACTGCTACAATAGGGAAGTTCAAAAGCTGATTAGGTAAGATCCAAATGACACAGGCAGAGTATTACTAGAAAGTAAATCTTCCAAGGTTCACATCTAAAAATAAAAATTCTGTCAAATAGTATATTTTTGTTTGAAGCATTTATCTGACATAGAATCTGATTTCATACTTCATGAAATTAAAATAACTCTATGCAAGATACAAAGGTAAAAAGATCAAACAAAGAAAATGGTACCACAGTAATTGCTAAAAAGGTTTAATGCAGCCTCTTAGCAGTGGTGAAGAGTTTGGACTTTAGTTTCCAGCTTCAGAGGTTCACATACATTCCAGTAATTGCCATTAAAAACATTTGCCTAATCAAAGCAATCTGCACACTAACCAACACTTTCTAAGTCATCCCCAGGAACTACTGTTTAAATCAGTATTGGTAAGAAATCCTTCCACCATAAAAATTACTCTCTTCCTAAAAAAGTTAACTTGAGTTGGGCCTTAAAAAAACGTATTTCTGTTCCACAATACAGAACATGGATGAAATCCACAGTGGAGAAATATACAGCTGAAACAAAAGGGTCTGAGTTTGATTTCCTTTCAGCGTTTAAGCATATCCTCATAGTTAAAATACACATTGAGGGATGTGGCTCAGTTAGGGCCAAATCTGATCCCTTGACATCATACTGGTAGGGGGCAATTTTTCACTGCTAATGCCTTGTGCTCTTGCTAGACACACAAAGGATTTCTGAGGTCTTTCTGGCATGTTTCACTAGAACCACATTCACTTTAAAAGAAAATAAAGATATTTAAATAGAAAGTTAGTTTGTCCTGTATTTAAAAAGGCAGAATCGATCATGTAGGTTATAATTAAACTATCTTGAAAGTTCTCTAAGCATTTTTGTAATGTTTAATTGCCACTACTTTTATGGGGCATTTTTCCTTTGTAGAGGGACAATCCCTAGTGCTTTCATTCTTAGATGATAAAAATTATAAAGAATAGATGTGGGAAGTGCTGAAGACCTCCACAGTCTAACAAAGCTCTTCCAATGATAATTTCCAGTCTGTTTTTTAAAATTATTTGTCCAAATCTGTGTCAAACTTCCTGGGATTCACACAGAATGGGGAGTTTGTCAGTTTAAGTGTTGAAGGTCAGGTTGGGTTAGGTCAGGGGCTTTGAGCAACCTGATTTAGTGAAAGATGTCCCTGCCCATGGTAGGGTAGTTGGATTAGATGGTCTTCAAAGGTCCCTTCTAATCCAAACCATTCTATGAAGTCTAGAATAAGACAAAAGGAAAAGACACCTTTCCACTTTTCACTGTCTGGAATCATACTTCACGACCAGGCATGATAAATTACCAGATGGAAATTCAGTATGTAAGGAAAAGGAAAGAAACTTCTTCCAGGTAAGATTTAGTATTCTGTCTCTTTAAATTGTTGATATTTGAAGCAAGCACTTCAAGGATTTAGAAAGTGAAGACTCTCTCAATTAAATAACTCCCTGAGCAAAGTGTAAGCAAACAACTAAAGAAATGTAATTAATCTTATTTATCACCAATCCAGACTTTTAAACTTTTGCTATTTACCAGCTGATATGTGGAATATAAGATATCAATGGCAGTTTCCACACTAGGCTGCAGAGGTAAGCCCAGTGATGTCAAAGATACAGCACATTTTGTAACTGAAGTAAACAAATTAATTCTAAGGCCAAAAAAAAATATTTAGCAGTTGTGCAAATGTCATACTATTAACTATAGTTTCAGCAGAGTGGTTGGGGGGTCCAAGCGATGCTTTGGCAAAGCCCTTGTGTGGAGGGCTGGCTGCCAAGAGCAGCTGTGCAGTGACAAGTCTGGAATGTCCTCTGAGTAAGGCTGGCTGCAAGTCTCTGAGGACTGTGAGAGTGGGAGGTTCTTGAATAGCTTGAGAAATATGAAAGACCTACTCAATAATAATAATAAAAAAATCATTAAACTTAGTCATATAAGAAGAAAACATGAAAATAACCTTGTAACAATGTTGCTGTTTATTCATCCTAGAAAAACAAATTCCGTGTGTGTTCAGCATACTTCCTCGAAGGTTCACTCTTTCTGATGAGTAGCTTTATGAAAGCGGGGTTCAAATAGTGCATCAAAATTTACTAGGTTAAGTTGCATTCAGGATTCTGGCACATCTTAAAGCCTTACATGTAAGAAAATTCAAAGTTATAATATTAAATGTCATCTAATATATAGTGTCATCCTTGTTCATTCTTTCTAGCATCAGGGAGCTCTACAGGACCTGTACCTCTAATAGGTAAAGAAACACACTATATTCAAGACATTGCTCTCCAGAAATGTTGGATACAACCTCATAAGCATTGTCAGTTTTTCAGCACTGACATCTTCATGCAGGTGCTACACGTGGGAAGTATGTGGTCATAGTTTCAGCTTTGCAGAGAACTAATTGGCTTTCACACAGGATTTTGATATTTCGAAATCTGGATTTGTTCCAGTTTGGAACAAAAGCCAAACATTTCATAATTATCTGTGAAAGGCAATAAAGCTTCAGTGTGGGGACAGGTCATCCCCTCGGCTTCCCCAGAGCACAGGTTCTGTGAGCACTGAGCTCTCTTGAGCCAGGGTAGGCAGGGGGATTGCCCTGGAAAGCCGCTCCTGAGGGGCCTGCTCCAGAGCTGCACCCCCCACCTGCTGGAGCCCCGGACCCAGAGCAGCCCCCCGGGCTTCTGAGGGAACCAGGAGAAAATGCCAGTGTCTCAGCAAAATACTTCGGTCTGTCTGAACTGGCAAATTCCTACCAGAAAATGTTTTGTCAGAACTTTTCCAGTCTGTTCCACTTGTAATTGAAGGCTTGTGTTTTACTGTAAAGGAGACTACTGTGCTGCGTAACATGCTCCTGGGTGACAGCAACAGTGCTGTCATTTAGGTATGAAAAAAGTGGGCGTGTTAGGGGGGGCTCCTGGTCCTCGCCATCCCAGCTTCGAACCATAGAAAGTACCAAACAAATTTCCTCTTGCTTTAGAATTTCTTTCCATAACTTAAGCGAAGGTTAAAATTGCTTATAACCTCTTCCACACTGGCACAGGATTCTGAGAAGAAACTGCATCAGAGACGGTGAGTCTGCAGCAGGAGCTGTAACAAGAATGGCCTGGACCAGGGCAGGCAGGCAGCAGCTGAATCCTGGTCATGCAGAGCAGTTTATGTAACATATGGCAGAAATTTCACTTTTTGGTAGTGAAGGAGAACTGTTTCAGTGCACCAAAAACAATTAAATACAACTTTCATGAAACTAATTCTCATATCTTTACAAACTCTTGATGCCAGCTTATCTTTATTGTTATTTAAGAGTGATGGTTATGAACATTTGAATGTTTTTCCTCTTCACAAAATAGAAAACTGGCATGGCCCAGCAGGATGCAGGCTGAAAACATGCAAGCCAGACTTGGCCTTTAGAGCCATGCAGTTCCTTCCATGTTCTTTTTAACCTTTTTTTCATTGCTGTTGATATATTGCATAGAGAAAGAACAATAGAGTATGAAGTACACAGATCTTTGGGATACCCTGCAAAATTCCTCATGGACTGCCTAATGAAATCCATTTGTTTTTTTTTTTTTTTTTTTCCTGTTAAAAAGTGAAAAATACTGAGAATAAACTTTTAAAAATAGAAGATTAGATTTTTTGATCAAATAAATGTGTCAGTGAAAAGTGTCTCCTTTTCTTAAAACCTTTTGTCTTTTTCCAGGAATACCATTTTCGTTTTTAGATTGGGGACTTTTTTTTCCCTGGATGGAAAGTCACATGTCTTAACAGGTTAACAGGAAAAGAAAAAAAAAAAAGGCAAAAAAGATAAACAAAAACAAAATAAGCTTTTTTACTGCATAGCCCTTATCCAAGCTAACGTATATTGTTTGTAATGTATGGTGTATATAAAATGTGTATTGGGAGCAAAAGTCAGTCACAAAACAGGGAGTACCAGAAGACATTCTACAACAAAGGCACAATCCATCTCAGCACAGGGTGGTGCAGGACTTGCTCTCCTGAAACGCATGTTGTACTAATTTGTTGTCTACAACAACAGGTTACAGAATCATCGCTTGCTGAGTTGGCCAATACATATAAGGTCACAACAGAAACACATTTTTGCTTGTACTTCAGAGTTCTCAGTGTGGGACATTGGTCAGACTTGCAAGAGACTGAGATTAACAAAAATAGTGCTCCATTAGCTTGCAATTGCTGACATATAATTGATCAGAACTTGCTTGGCCACGATCAGAATTCAGTTCCTCGGGCACACATACAAATTTGTCCCCCTAGGCCACACTTATCTCTTTCTAAATGCAGGGATGGAGGAGGCAGGGTGAGGAGGGAACAGCACCCCACCCAGAAAAACAAACTGAGAGCAGAATAGTCAGAGCTGTTTGCCAGAGTAATATCAACAGACAGCCAGGGCAGACTGTGGCTTTCCAATAAGGACTTAGGTTTGATAGGGCTGCACTACTGAAGATGTACTGAAGACAAAATGTAACCAGTTCAGACATCTTTCCTCCAGGTACTCACATAAAAGCAGCTTTATTTCTCTGTAGTGAGCACATCTTGTGTGATCCCTCCCATTCTTTCCCGGTGAAGAACAGCAATCTGCCCTATCCGCTGCTTTTCACACAGCAGCTGCATACCAAAGGAAGTGCATCTGCTCCCCTGTCGGACTGCAACTACGTCTGTCAATCCCCCATGGAGCTGTGTTCAAGATACTAAGAGAAAAAATGTCGTAAGACTTTGGAGAAGGCTCTGAGCCCTTTCCACGGAGTCCAGACACTCACACCAAAGCAATCCCTTATTATACACCTGAGATGTCACGTCAAAGCACCTCACAAAGCACTGAGTCTCTCTAGAGGTGGTGGAGGTGGTGATGGTGTGAGTTTGGGCTTCAGTGGAAGAATAGTAAATCCCACCCTCTGCTATTCACCCAAACTGGTAGTTCTACTGCTTGGCTACACCTTTCATAGCCAGTCGTTCTTTAGACTCTTTATGAGTTTACAGTTCTTTTATGTACTCACCTTGCTGTTTGTCATTAACTTTCTTGTCAGCTGCTTGACGTGAGCTTGAGAGTGATGGTCACCACAGGACTAGTGGTTGTGTCCAACGCAGAGTCATTACAGGACTAGCACGCTACACTGTAGATGTTCACAGTATAGAACCACTGAGGAGGTTTTGTGAAAGGCATTTTTCATCCCAGTGCAGGCCTGATGAACTTGAAAGATAAGCAAGGTTCCTTGCCTTACAGTAAAATACACTGGAGTAACTGCTGGTTTCTGAAAAAGAGATACTGCCTCATGCAACTGCAGACCAACAGCGACGATGGAGCTCAGGGACAACAGAAGTGAATGAAAGCAGTCCTCCTCAGTAGACAAGAGATGTTTAGCTGTGAATGGCATTGCTCAGTTATGTTTTCTTCCACAGAAGTTAACAAAAATGCAAATATATTGCCTCTGTGCTGATCAACTGAGCTGATACGTGATGGATATACATCCTAACAGGAGCTAGCTGAAAAAGCTTATACCTATGAAGTGCTTGACTTACTATATTGTTTTCCCAGAAGAGGAATGGTGTCAAAGGAGAAATATGGAATAAAGTGTGCTAAGTATAATGTCTAAGTGCTGCTGAAATTACGACACACAGGTAGTTTCCTTTGGCCCATCCTGTTTAATGTCAATGACAGTAAAAATGTAATAAAGATGATGTCAGGCTAACATGAGAGCAAGTTTGTTCACAGAACTGTGATAGCATTCACAGGGAATCCAGAGCAACAGTGAGTCATTCTGTTGAAAGAAAGCAATGAGAGGACTGAACAAAGGGAAACTTTCTATACAATTTCTTAGCAACGTAGAGTGGGAGGAAAAGGCCATCCCAGAGCCTGAACCAATGCAGACCCTAAAATGGAAAAATAAGAAATGTTTATTTACCAAAACCTGTCAAGTTGAATTCCAGCTTGGCATATCTCTCTCGTCCAGACCCCCTATACATAGAAGAAGAGCACTTATCCTGTGATATATAGCTGGGGGTGGGGGGAGAAAAATACAGAAAAACATGGAAGAGGGACATAAAGTACCACATGCTTAAACAGTTTTGGATTTGTGCCAAGAAAAAGCTTTTTGGCTTCATGCTCTAAGGTCCATATAAAGTAATGAAATTCTCCCCATCCTCCAAAAAAATGTAATTTGAGGACAGTTATGTGAACTTACACAGCTTTAAAATAACTGCACTTCCATTGAATCAGGATCTTGCTACTTAGCATACTAGTATTTTTCAGGCTACCAAGAAAATTAATGTTTAGAAGAATATATACGATTGAGTCTGGTGAATAACACCAACAGACACATTCACACACAAGCACTAATAGGCTTCTCTGCCAGGATGGCTGCCAACTGTGCAGATTAAATTATTTCTCACGCTGTCCAACCCTGCTTTCCTGTACACCCCTCTCGCCCATCTGAACTCCTATTTTTTATCTTCTTCTAAAATTAAAAGGTCACTGGGACCAGAACTAGCATCTTCTTCGAGGGTACAGAGTCTAGCGGGGTGGTTGTCCACAAAAGATTGTGGCTTGTACATGTGATAAGAACATCAGCAAACAGACCATGAGTTGACACTAAAGCACACAGGTTCTAAAAAGATCTTTTCAATTTTTAATAACTGTTTAAAACAAAAGCAAACAAAATACTACTATTCCAATGCTATAAATTATTACAACTTTCCTAAGGTGCTACACATTTTCCAGAAATAGGATAAACCTGTTGCATACTTATTAGACATCCTTCACACTCTGAGGTGTAGTCACAATTACCTAGAATGTCTGTGGCTTCTAGATATAAAACATAAGATTGAAATATTAATATAGCAATACCTGTAAATATCATAAATACACTTTTGATTGTCTATTAGACAATGCCTTTATAAGGTTTATATATTATTTTCTCCATCTCAATTATTTCTATCTCCTGGATTTCAAAATTAGATAAGGAAAATCAAGGTGTTAGCCAAAATGCTGGAAATAAGGGCTTCACCGTGAGTACACCACATCATTAGGATATCTTATATGACTTTTTAATTGAGTTTTTTTTCCTAATGGATGTAAGCCCTGTTACATTACATAACAGCAAGGATTCCCTGACAGGAAATTGCACCAGTGATGAACAACTCTGATAAGCAATTTCTGCTAATTAGATAGAAATCACATTAGTGTGATCATTAATGTGAATGCATTAATACTGCAAGAGAAAATGCAGTTAGCCTTGGAATTTATTATATGGGATGCTGATCTATTGGTAAAAAAAAAAAATACATTCAGTAGGAATCCAAGTCACTAAAGACTTACTATTTAAACAAGTGCTGCTTTTTAAACACTTGCTGAATTCACAGATCCTGAATCAGAGCAAAACCCTCTGCTGTTTTTTCTTTAAATAAAGTAAATGTTTTTCTCTTTATCTAGAAAAGGAAAAATTATTCTAGACTGGATAATTTCCTAAGAGTTTCAGGGGTGAAGAGAATCCAGATATATCAACAAGGCAATGACAAGTGTTTCTCTGGGTTGTATGGAAATTAAGCACCTGCAACTTAATGCTGTCTGACATACAAAGATATTGTGATAGGATCTTTTATTTTATTTGGCTTGTTGGTTTTGATAAATCTAAAATGCCTGAATAGCAGCTCTGTTCCTGTTCTAGCAAACCTTGCATGTTTTTTGAAAGCTTGGCATTTTGAAGGTCACGGATGAATAGGTTAATGAATACCTTTATAAAAAATTGTATTTGTTTAAAAACCTACATGGCTTTGTTAAACTCAATCACAACAGCACTCTTGCTCCTCTCTCCTGTAGGCCAATTTTTTTCTGCTTTGTTTTTTACTTTCTGTGAGTAAAATTACTTTTATCTTCTTCACCAAGACATGAGTGTTGCAACAAAAACTGCACTGATTTTCTTATTCCTTTTTTATCTAGATTCTCACATAAAACCAGCATACTGTACTTAGCAAAAAGATGAGGTTTACCAAAGCCAAGTCAAGTATCAAGTATTGTAACATTCTCATCCAAATTAATTCTCACTCCTCATATTGCTTTTTATATCTGTTGAAATATGGTTTCTATTATGGTTTTGGAAGATTTCCATTTATTGTAAGTTTCAGGCAGTATTGATGAAATCACTGTTTACTTTTAATAGCTCTTTGATAGGAAAAAGAAAGCACAATGGAATGTTCAAGAAGCATGACATGTAACACATTACTAAATTAATCATATGAAGTGTATAGAGATGTCACCTCTCTAGAGCCTTAGGGCACAGCCTTAGGGGACAGCTATCCCACAACTCCACATAACAGCGGGTTCATGTTTAATTGCAAAAAGTGATGTTCCTTACTGATAGATGACAGCCATGGGAATTTTGCCTGACAAAGCCACTGCATACAGCTGTATAAACCAGATAAGCAGACTAGAGAACAATAGGATAAGGTGTGCTATCTCACATACACCTTTTTGCAGGATATTTCCGCAGCTAATACTTAGGTAGCAGAAGACACACTGCTTGTATTAACTGGAAGTACCTGCAACACACAAACCCTATCCTTCCCTGATAGCTCCCTAAAGAACAGACTTGGATTAGAGTGAAAAGCCTTATCTAGGTGTAAGTCGTGATTAGACCTTCAAGTTGAGGCTTCAGAGTCAGTTTGTGGTTATGTATGGTTATTGAAGAGGCCATCATGCTGTTTCCCATCTTTTAACCCTCCCCACTGGAAGCCCTCCAGCAGCCATACTGATGTGGTGGATCAGACACTGATTTGTCTAAAAACTGACTCTTTTTTGCAGTTTTAGTTTAGCATATGGTATTTATTTATTGTTATGGTTTTGAACCCTGGCTAGCAGAGAATATCAAACAGCTGCTCACTCACCCTTCCACCTTCATGGGATGGGGGAGAGACTTAAAGGGG
This sequence comes from Pterocles gutturalis, assembly GCF_000699245.1. NCBI lineage: Eukaryota > Metazoa > Chordata > Aves > Pterocliformes > Pteroclidae > Pterocles > Pterocles gutturalis. The sequence goes on along the minus strand of NW_010112645.1, from coordinate 123,720 downwards.
TAAAGGGAAAAAGAGATTCGTGGGTAAAGATATGAACAATTTAATAACTAAACTACAACAAAACTGAAAACAATAATGACAACAGTAATATATACAAATATACAAATGAGTGATACACAGTGAAACTGCTCACTACCCGATGACCAGGCACAGCCCTTTCCTGGCTAATGATCCCAGAGCAGCGAGAGTCCCTAAACCGCAATCCCAAAACAGAGATAAGAGCCCAGGCATCCAAGAGACTGAGAGCCAACTAAGAGAGCAAGATGACTCCAAGAGTGGGGCAACCCATAAAGAGAGAGAGCACTTCTAGACAGAGCCTCATCTATATACTGGACGATGATGTACATGATATGGAATATACATTGGCCAATTTAGGTTATCAATCCTAAACCTAAGGTCGAATATTACACTAGTAATTGGGGCTGTGCTCCCTCCCAGCTTCTCCTGCACTTGCAGAGACTAGTACAGCAGAAAAGCTGAAAAGTCCTTAACTGTCCTGTCAGCAACTATAAACATCAGTATGTGATCAGCCTTCTCCTCAGCACAAATCCAAAACAGCCTCTTACTAGCTACTGTGAAGAAAGTTAACTCTGTCCCAGCTAAAACCAAGTACTGCTGTATTGTATTGCTCTGCTAAAGTACAGATATAAAAAGATATTCATGCAGCCAGCATATTTCATACAGTTTCCAATTAATTCACATACTGTGAGGTGCGCAGTGAAGATCCCCTGTCTTCCAGGGCTTACAACTTCTTTATTTGGAGAAGCACCTTTTAACTTCTGAGATAGCCTGGCAGCTAGGTGATGAAATGGCCATACTTGACAATCAAACCATCACGAACAAAAACCTTTCTTCATAAGAACAGAAATTTAGCTGAAGTGGCTTAGCAAGAATCCTACAAGACACTGGCTTTTGAATTACATGTAAATGGTTACATTATGTAAAAAATAATGAAGACCAATTAAATCTATTTTCTCTGTATAGTGTACTCTTTATATATACTCAGGCAGCTCCAGGAACATGGTTTTGGTTTGTGAAAAGATATTTTATGGAAAATAATTGTTTAATTCTTCACTTTTGCTTGCCAGAATATTTCATGTTCAACAAGGATTGCCCTTGTTAAATACTTCAAGTGAACTTTGTATCCAACACTTCTTTCAAAATGCTGTGTAAAAATATCCTGTTAACCTTTGTCTTTTATGTGCCAAAGTACTTCCGTCAATATGTAAAGCATGCATATATACTTACACCTCAGAATTTTTTTTAGTTATAAGTTTCATGCACTCTCCAGGATAGCCTGTGAAGTGCTGTATTTGGCAATCCTTCATAAATAATAATTCTCTTTCTTCATAACAGTAATGATTCCCATTTTTGTTTAAGGCAGATTACAAACTGCTCTGTACTTCTACATAATTAAGTTTAGATCCCTACATGGTGAAAACCAAGTATACTTGCTTCAAATAAGAATATTAACTTTGGTATTTGATATAAATCATCAGTAATGTAAATATAGAAACACACAGCCAAAGCGTAGTCAAGTATATTTAGAGGCAAACATTGAAGAAGGAGCGTAAACAAGACAAGGATATTTAACATGAAACAAGGCCATGAGGAAACTCCATCTGTAAAACTGCACCTTTTCTGGGAGACCACAGATCCTTAGGGATGTACAGATCCTTGAAGTGGTTTGAAAGGACGACTGATGGACCAGTTGGCATGTACACAAGCACACCTGCACTAGAGGGAGTTTTAGAGGAAGTAGGATTATTTTCATAATTTGAAATTTTCAAGATACACATTTAAAGGATAGTGAACTTCCAAGAAAAGGAGTTTTCTTTCCTCCAAATAATATTATTAAATCCTGAATATGTGCTTGTGTGTGTAATATACAGTCAGAGGCATATACAGTTATGCATGCCTAGATGTAAAAGGAAATATGATCTTAAGCCTGAAAAAGTATCACAAAATTTTTTAGAATAGTGAACTAGATGGGAACAATTTTAAAAGGCAATGCATTTCAGGTGAGACAAATTCACTTTAAAATGTTTTGGAAGCAATCAGCACTCTTAGCAAAGGTAAAGGATCACTTAGCTTTCTTCAAAAACTCATTTTGATTGATTTTTAAAAATGCATGAAATCTAGCTGACTCTTGCTCCTAAGCTCCTCTGCTCTAGTCATAGGAGAGGAAGAAAACTGGCATGCTTAAACATAAATTTGGCTGCATTAGTAGGAAATCTACTGTAGTCATAAATGGAAAGTATTCAAACTAAAATGTCAGTAGTAGAAGATGACAGGAGTCAGTGTTAGAGGTCCAGATTTGAAATATTTACACAAATATAATGTAGACAGTGATGTGGAAAGCAAAGACTTCCAAGTTTGCAGATAGCACTTAATTAGCAAGTACTACAAATAATGAAGGAATGTAGGGTCAGAAATCAGAGAATGAATGGAGAAAAAGCTTGAGCTGTCAGGTGAGAGGAGCTCTAATAACAACAGAGTTTTCAAAAGGCAACATAGAGAACATTTTAAATGTTAAACTTGTGTGAAAGATTTAACCTTTAAAAATTTTGATAATAAGTAAATACATAGTTGCTGTTGGTTGCTTTACTGTAGTTTTGCTTTGTTTTGTTTTCTCAGAGTCCTCAGACTTCTAGATGTAACGAGTGAGTCACAGAACTGCAGTCATTCCACTGTCTCTTGCAGGATCTTTGGCCTAGATACACCAAAATGCTTAGGCATCTACGGCAATTTTGAGAAAACAGAGCCCCAAATCACTATGCGACTATTCCACAAAACAGAATCTACCAGTAAAGTTCCCCATGGTGCCTGACAGCCTGCTGTGCATACTCGGCACAGCCTCTGCTTGGGCAGGAAGTCGATAGGGAGCTGCTCTCAGTCACGCACACCATGCGGAGGCTCATTCAGAACCAAGGAGGCAGAAGGATGTTCCTATTCCCTCTTTGACAGCTTAATCCCCAGCTCAGCTAGGTTCAAGACTCAACCAAGACAGGTGGAGAAATGGGTTCTTTACTTGTCCAGGGATATTTCTAAAATCATAGAAATGCAGACTGTTCCCACCTCCTCCTCACAGCTGAGCTAGGTCAGGTTGGCTGTAGTTTTGATTAGTCAGATCTTGAAAATCTCCAGGGACAGAGATCGCCACCTCTCCTCTGGGTACCTGTTCCAGGGCTGCACTACTCACTTGGTTAAAAAGTTTCTCCTTCTAGTTGGTCTGAGCGTCTCTGGTTGCAGCTTGTGTGCTGACTACCACTATTGAGAAGAGTTTGACATTTTCCTAACTCCCCTTCAGGTAGTTGTAGGCTGCATTTAGATCCCTTTCACTGAGGAGCTAAGAAGCCCTTAGTGCTTCTGAGTCCAAGCAGGTCTTCTGCTGGAATTCCCCATCTTCCTGTACAACAGGACAGTTTGTTCCTGAGCTCTCAAAGAGTTTTCTTTAAAAATCAGCCAGTTAAATTGGGCACCTTTCCCCCTCATGGCACTATTCTGCCCAGCAGTGCCCTGAATAAGCCGAATTCTGCTCTCCTAGTCTGCTGCTTCTCTTCCCAGCTTTCATCCAGACCCTGGACTCAGACACGTCAAGGTTGCTGCTGCCCAAGCTGTCCTCTCTGGCTGCATCTGTCACCAGTTCTTCCCTGTTTTGAGCAGGAGGAAAAGTGGAGCATTAGACCAATTGGTCCCTCTGGGATTTGCACTGGGAAATTATGGATTATAATAACAGTCAAAATAGTGTCCCTGATATTAAAGTTATTTAGTTTGCCTCTTGTTTAGAAAATCAATAAATTTGGGTAAATATTTAATGAAAAATGTAAAATGCTGCTATAAGCAGTGTATCATTGCAGATGATTGTCATGTTTAAGGGCTTATTCAGATAAAATGTAAATCTTAAGCTGCAGGATCTCTTTCCAAAGAGTGTTCCAAAGAGTTCATTTTAAGGTGCTAATATTAAAATAAAAGGGAGAGTAAATATGATTAAAAAGTTGAAATTTTGTTTATGATTTTAAATTAAACTAAAAGTCAAACCCTATGTATGCCAAAGCATTCTTGAACATGACCTATAACTACATCACTGTATTTTTCTTCCTCCAAAAAAAATAATTGTATTTTCATGAGGTGTATGAGAAGGAGGTTTTTGGGGCAACTGGATTGACAGCAAAGGATACCATTTTCTTGCTATTATTACACAGACAGAGCTTCTCCTAGAGAAACAGTCTGCTCTTCAAAATTCATAGTACTGAGAATCAATGCCATGTAGTAGAAGCTAAGAAGCTTAATTAAAACACACCTTCACTAAGGGCATGCCATTAACCATTTGTAGACCAGTTAACACCCCTGATACTTCAAAAGAATGAGAAAACTGTAGTATCTCTGCTATGCAGCATCCTATTGCTTTGGAGTCCTGTGCATCTCACAGGCATTCCAGGGAGCTCCCCAGCCGTGGAGCGCGTTGTGCATTCACATATTTTTGATTATCAGTAAACAGGCAAATTAAAAATTAGTTAACAGGCAACATGCAAAGATAAGAGCATCCTGCTCCTTGCTGTGTAATTCCAGCTTTATTTCAGTAAGTCCCAATGATTTTGCAGATGTAGTGATGCAGCGGTAGACCAAACCGTAAAGTGGACTAAGCAAAGAAAACACCCAGCACGTGGCAAGTTAATGAACAGAGTTCTGAGATCAGCTGCTAGCTCTGGCTGCATCTGTGCTGTCATCTTAGCCTGAGGTTTGAACTTACGCTTCAGCCCAAATTCCTTTATCATCAGATCTGCCTGCAAGTTGGCTTTTACTTGCTCCCCATCTGAGAAAGCCAACTGGCTTTCCAGGTAGGGAAATTTAGGCACTACTTTACATCTGTTCTGACAGCAGAGATAATATGATTCCAGAAAATACTGAAATTTCTAAGACTTTAGCCATGAATGAGTATGTGACCAAAAATATAATCCACACTTTTTACTTATTACTATTTACAAAGAAAATTGTCTTGTCAAGGCTTGATAACATTCTGTCATGCACTTACACATGGACCCTACTGTTCTTCTACATTATTTCCAAACAGAGCCTGTTTCTGCTTTGAAATGCACCATAAAGATCATCCTCCAGTTGATAATGGGTGCACTGGTAGTAACAGTAAAGAAAACCTGACAAATTTCTGGGCAGAAATTACTCTCCAAATAAATTATGGCAGGTTCACACGCAACACAAAACCTCATCCTTTTCAGCTCACTCTGAGCTCTCACATCCAGACCATGTCTAAGTTCCTTTCTGTGTGCTACTACTAAGATAATAATTCTTCTACATTTGCACACCTGCAGCTTTCACCCAGACTCTTTCAGCCCGCTGAGTGTCATCTTTCTCTTGGGACTTGAAAATGCAGTGGTTTCCCTACCGCAAAGATTATTCTCTCACCCATCTATGTCACCTGTATCACCCATCTCTTTGGCTCCCTCTGCATTTCCTCCCTTCTACATCACATTAAACTGCAAGACACCTCATTCGCTATATTTTTCAGGTCCTGGTTGTTATGTCTGTTCATGATGGAATACTGCTATGTTTCCAGAGAAGCATATGCATGATTTTTCTCAAGGTTGCCCATTCTACTTGCAAGAGTCTCCCATTATTTTCCTCCAGGCTGCTTCTAGGGCTCTGCAGGGCCACCATACTCAGAGGAAAGTGTGGCAGTGCTTGGCTACTTATGTGCTTAACCCCTTGCTTGTGCTGTTGTTCTATAGTTTACATTCCACTCGCCTTTCTACAGGTTTGGTTTTTTATGACTCCCAATTAGATTCAAAACTCTCTGAGGTGTATGTTTGCTTCTTTTTTTTTTTTTTTTCATGCTTATGTAGTATTCAGTATACTACTTTCATGCCTAGTCCTTTGTATATAAAGAACAATGTGTAGCAAGTAGTTCGTTTGTATAAACAGAGCATTTGTGACTATTTTATTCTGGACTAATGGATCAGTACAGAAATTGGATAGTGGTATTTGGATTGTCCTGGGATGCAGGAAAGAGTAATTCATGAAGCTCTGAGGCTGCAGCATGTCCTTCAGAAGAAGGTTAGCTGCTCACAGAAACGTAAAGGGAGGTAGGTGTGAAAACGCATTTCATTTTTAGGATGAAAATGCAAGCTATCAGTCTGCAGTGGTACTAGAAATCGTAACTTTAGGCTAGCACGTCACATGGTAGACACAAACACATCCCACCCAAGGAACCTGCTTCCTGAGGAGCGCAGTGCACTTCATCTTCACTCAGCACCACGTGCTCCACTGTTTTCCAAGCAAGCTAACATGATTAATAGATGTGCAGTTGTCAAGCAGCCGGGTGGACCAAATCCAACAAAGGGATATAAAAAATGAATTTTCATCCAAAACTCTTGGCAGCAGCTTTTTTGAGATTCACTAGAGTTGTTGTTAATTCCCACCCTGGAAAATGTCACTATTTCTGCAAGCCCAAGCAGATGATTTTGCTGGTTGAGAGCCTAAGGGTCAAGCCCCTGCCTCCAAGAGTGTTTAATCAGTGCTATAAAATGCAACTGCTTCATCTGGCCACACCGAGGGAGGCCTCCCTTGGGCTGACCCAGCCAGAGGAGCAGAGCTAGGGATGCCTTCCAGCCCTTAGCAGCACTTCAGGCGTGTGCCCTGGGCAAGACCTGCAGAAACTAGCTCAAAAGGAGCTGGGGTGCACTCCGGTCTGCTCCCCAGGCTGGACCGTGGGGAGGCAGGACCCACAGCAAGCAGGACCCGCCCAGGCTGCATAGTCCCAGTGCAGTACTCTGGATCAGGAACCTGAAATTTAGTGGGCCTTGTCCAATTAGGGAATACTTCAGGGGCTTGGATAGTGTTTATTTATGGATGTGTGAAAGATCCTTTTTTTTTTTTTTTTTTCTCTTTTTTATTCCCTCTTTCATTTTTACCTGGATATGGAACCAGGCACACTTCTCAACACTTGAAAATGCTGCAGGACAACCAAATGATTCCCAACTAGCTCTGATTACAAGCACTTATTTTGGAAGAATGAAACTTACTCTATAAATTAAGTCTATTTCTATATCTTGATTGATATATGAAACACTTCCGGTCTTCTTCTTTACATTAATAACTGGCAGCAGATGCCCACTTTCCCTTACTTTGTAACGCTTGAATGAATGCTTCTAATCTAAAAACGTGTCCTTGGATTTACTTACAGATCAAGAAAATAAACAAATAAATAACAATGCTGGCTCACTGTGTGTGGTTTTGATGACAGTTAAAAACAATCTGAAATTCACAAAACATTGACGTCTGAGCAATAAATCCAAGAAAAGAGAAAGTGGGTCAAACTGAAGCCATCTAAGGCTCATACTGAAGTTAATTAGGGTGAATAATATTTTCCTTAGTAATAGTAACTATTTTCCTGTTGATGAAAGAGTATTTTTTTAGTTTGCATGTTTGATTTTTGGTTGAAATGATTTAGACCAATACAAGCTCCAAAAATGACAGCTTTGCACATGAGCTCAGACTGGTAAACAAAAAAAGAAAACAAGAAAGACAATGAGAGATTAGTAATGTACTCCTATGGCTACATGATCAGTTGAAATTTCCTTGATAAGAAATGGTTGTTTTAAGGGTCCTTGCCCTAAGGCATCAATAAGTTGGAGCTGTTTTTAAAAATGTCTCTGGCAGTTACAAGTGGAACAAAATGCCTATTGGTCTCAGACTGTCAGTAATGTGAAGTTTGTAACGAGACAGAAGAGCATATTATTAGACAAGAGTTTGTTGAACAAAGTGCTTACATGTTTTTACCTGAGGGGCTGTCAGTTTATGATACAGACAATATCTTATCAAATAAAAATCACTGCTTGTCTTTCACAAATAAACATATGTTTTCAGCTCTGATTAGTGTGATAATTTGATTATAATTAAAATTTGTGCTTTTTTCTAGCAATGGTTAACTAAGACGTGCTGGGTATGGAGGCAATTCACAAAAATTACTGCTATAGTATGGACAAACACAAAATGCCAAATATGCCTTAAACAAATCCAAAAGAACCAAGAATCTGAACATTTGTCATTCTCACCCTGTAATGTAATTGTACTTTTCAGGTGTCTGTACTAGGCAGACAGTTTAAGAATAAAATTGGTCAAGATATAATTGCAAAACAGTATTCTGTAATGTAGCACTGAGGGTTAACAGACTAGCAAAAGATTTAGCTCCTCTCTTATTTTATTGCTGTCTTCTGTGCAATGCAACCATGAGTTATGAACACCAATTAACACAGGGAGTCTATTTCTTTCATAGAAGTATCTGTGAAATGATGAAACTGTTAAAAATCTCAAAAATGAAAGCTTAGTATGATAGTTTCAGAGTACAAGCAAAAAAATAGGACTAAATCCTGAAGTCCTGATACAGAGTGGGCAATCAACAGTGTGTTATCAATTGCAATAGAAATGTGACCTAAGACTGCAGAACAAGTGACATTTCATGGCCAAAAGGGATGTCATTACATTTTTCCATCCTGAAAGATTTCATCTGGACAGAATTTCTGCCTTTTTTCAACCTTTAATTAATCCTTCCAATCACATGCATTCTTCATCTCCTTTCTACAGACAATACTTTGATCTAGACCAATGGATTTTATGGACTAGGTTTTGTATCAGGCTATGGACCCTTGGATCTTTTTAGCAGACTATATTCATATGTTAAATTACATTCTTTTGTACAAGCAAAACAGATTTTCAAGTTTGGGGCAGTGTTCTGTAAGTCTTGGAAAAAATAAAAATTCTTATAGATTTAGAGTTGCTTTCATTTCACATGGCTTTAAAAGTCTGGAAAAAAAAAAAAAAGGCCATGGTCTCAGTTACTGATTTGACCTCACTGGGGACCACCAGAAACCCTCAGAGGTTCTTTGAAGGACTTGCTCTTGTGAGCTGTGTATGTCTCTTGACCAACTGTAGAGAGTGCTAAAAGAATTATCATAGGCTCAATGGATACATCTCAGATAGCTAAAGTTAGATGAGATTAATCCCATCACAGCAGTCCATCATCCAGTGTTTAAAGTACCCACTGATAACACAGCCCCAGATTCCTGTTTTGTAAACTGCAGTCTTTGCAGCAGAACAGGATACATTCAGATCCATTATTGTCCAAAAATCAGCCATGATTAAAAATATGGGCCACAGAGTTTTATTTGTCTCTGACTAATATAAAAGTAGCTGGGGATATTCTAAGCATAAACTTTTCATTTCTGCTTTCAAGTATACTGTATATGCATTTTTTCAGATGTAATTTTTTGATACCTTAGAACTGAGTTCTCCCCTTCTTTGTATTGTTTATATTTGCACAACTGGTTGGAAGACAGTATGGTTGAACTAATGCTGCTTAATCCAGCAGCTCTTTCTGTCTCTATTGCCTTCTTTGCCTTCCTGATAACATGATCAGGTCAAACATTTAACCTCGCAGTTCAGAGTTCAGCTAAGACTTGCCCTCATTTGACCCATGTGAACAATAACAAGACCCCTTTTCCAACAGTCTTTGCCTTAACCAACCCAGCTACAGTAAGAGCAATTAACTTGGTAAGGTTTAAAGCCACTTTGAAAATTGTTCAATGTCTGAGGAACGTTAATAGCAGAACAGCTGTTTTCAAGAATTTCACACTTTGTGTTTCTTCTGTTAAAAAATTTACTAATTCCTCCCTCATTGTTTCTTCTCATATGACATAAAATATAAACAGATTTACTGACCTCAAAAATGTGTTTTTCTTGCAAAGGGAGTAATTTCTTATAAGAAAAACAGTATTTAGTTAAAATGTCTAAAAAAGTTTTGTTTTGTTTTGTTTTTTTTCTGCATAAGGGTCTAATTTGGTTTCTACTAACACATGCTTTGAGCAGGGGTGTGGACTAGATGACCTCCGCTATTCCATAAGTGTCTTCAGTTGTTGAAGTAATAGCTGGGTTAGACTCTTTTCTGCTCAGTACAGCACAGGCTGTGAAAGAACCACTTTCAGCAGCTGAATCACACCAGACTCAGTTTCTCAGTCCGGTTCTAACCTGCTGCATGCAAGAGTGGTTTATAAATCATGCATCTCAGCACTAACTCCATGAATCCAACATTAATTCTTCCCATATTAATGAAGTGCTTCCTTCACCAGAGCACGACACTTCTCTAGCCTAGATAGATGCTCTTCACCTTAGGGAAAAAAGCATTGAAACATTTGATTAGCTTTTGTCTTTGGAAACAAGATTAATGTGTAGTTTCAAGCCCAGGATGACAGTTTCTGTCATGAGTGAGAAGATGGAGTCTGATCTATTGCCACTCAAATGGGTTATGATGTGAACATTATATAAATCAGAAAGAAAGCCTACCAGTTTTCCACTGAGTTATAAAGTTCAGTTTCCCAAATCTAGAAGGTCATGAGAGCCTAACGCTGGAAACCACAGCATTCATTTATATTTCACACTAAAATACACCATTAAAAATACAAAACCAGTTGCAGTAATAAGCATTCACACATTAGTAAACGTCAAAATTGTATTCGTAATGCAGCACTACCAAGTATGTGCATTATGACACTATTTAGGTATAGGACTGCACAGGACTCCTGCCTTCAAGTCTTCAAGTTCCCTTCATGGTCCTTTGGTGTTTAACCTCCACTCCAAAAAATTAATCCTCCCCAAGACTCAGCACCAAGTCCACAGCCTTGTTTTCCTATATTCCAGTTCCTGTTATCTCTATTCCCTCCTTGCAGACAGATGCTTTGTGTTGCAGTCTTGTCCACCAAGCTCCTTGTCCTAACACACTCCTCCTGCAATCACCTCTAGCCATCTTTGTTTGGAAACAGCCAGCTTTGTCCTTTACACTGGCTGAGCAAGGAGACCGGGAATGGAGAGTGCTGAGGTCTCACTGCATGCACTTTTGGTACCAGTCCCTGACTTGATCTTCTGACAAAAAAGCCCAGCTCACTACAAGATGATATCTTGATCAGTACACATAGGAGTTTTTCGGAGTTGTGACTTCAGAAGTCTAGTAATGCTCTACTCAGCATTTGTAAACTGAGATTTATTTTTAAATTTTTGTTTTCTCTTGAAAGATTATTGATTTTTTTCAAGATGTAGTTCCATGTCAACAACAAAGAGCACAGGCTGAACACCTCAGTCACCCCTGCCAAATTTTATGTTTATGTTTCAAATCATTAAAATTTCACACAAAATTGGTAACCAGAATATTTTGATATGGACAGAATGATGCATTTTCCTCTAATTTTGTTCTTGGAAATAGTCATTTTGACTGAAAGTTTCCAGAAAGATTCAGCCTGAGGCAGATACCCAGTATGCAAAATTCAGGCCAAATAGTTAAAGTTTGGCAAAGTTATAAGCAAAAGAAAAAATGCTTTTGTAATGGAACTTCTGGGCAATTTTAATAGATGATGCCACCAGTCCAATCTGCAACACACACAAAAAGCACTTAAATTTTTATGACTTTTCTGGAAATCACGTACTATTTTTTTTTCATCTCCCAGAAATAGCTTGATACAAATTTTCTCGATTTGCTGTGTTCATGAATACTCCAAGTGACTCCCGAACACAATACATCATTGAAAGCATGAGTTTCATCAAGGAAGAAAGACAGGATGTCTTACAGGAATGAGCAGATAAGGGACTCGGTGTGTGAAAATACACATATTCACAAGACTGTCCACATCCTTTGCACTGTGACAAACATTTCCATAAGAGAAGAAATTGCTTTTGATGCAATAAAGGTTTTGAAATTACTGCCAGAGACAGCTGGACTAGAGATAACAGTGAACATTATTTGTATTCATATGAAGATGTGTGACATTTCATACTACATCAGAATATATTTGTATAAATAGTGTTTTATGATTGTCAGCATTAGTTCTGAAATTACAATTTTTATGCATAGATGCTTGCATATGTGCATACACCCACTAAACAGAACCTTTATACTCCTGTATAATTTTGCATGGCAAATTCAAGAATACATTTTTATAAGGTCATTCTTTTAGCTCATCAAAAAAGCAGAGTTTATTCAGGTCTAATGTAAGCCTTTTTCCTTATGCTGTTGTTGAAATGGAATTTACTTGATTAACTTGTTACATTAGTGCTTAATTTAGTATCAACAGTAGTCCTTGTACATATTTTCAGCACTTGGAAGCAAACTGATTGACTAATACTTGAACTTTCAGAGACTTTCAGGCATCTTTAAATGTGCAATATAAAGTCAGTGTAGAGAAACTAACTTGAATAACTTTTAATTCCTGGAAAAGCAAATCCACAGGTTATGTCCAAAGGAAATGGTTGCATATTGATTGTTCCACTTGTGAACTTCTACTTTGATCACGAAGAGCAAGCTATACTGGTGAGAATATTTGTTTCTCACTCTGTCCAGAAACTTGGCTTCTCTGCCATGGCATCAGGTCTACTGATGCCACAATTGCCTAACCAACAGCAACTGAACTGAGAGAATCAGTGTGGTTTGCCCAGCTCAGGTGTCCCTGAGACAAAGAAAGCTTCCACTTACTGAGCACATGTAGTGTCAGACTGGCTGAATTTACTCAACGGGTCCACTAGTGGTTCCTGAAGCTAGCCAGTAACAAATAAAAAGTTATTATTTTCAACACTTAAAAATAGTTAAAATTATAAAGTGGTTAACGTTTATCAGAATCTACAGAGAAGGAGTCCAGGTGTTTCAAAAGTTTAGTTGTTAAATAACAGAATGAAATAGGCAGCAGAAGCCCCACTTTAGGCATGGTTTTGTACTGTTCCCAAAACTGTGAACAACTAAAACACTTTAGTTTCCATTCTCATATCTCCTGTAGAGCATCTTTAACCCATTCTCTGCTCCTGCCTCCCAGCTGGAAACCATTCTCATGGCCTCAAGAGACAGAGCAATGCTTGAGGAATGCCCAGCAGCAGTGTGGCTACCCACACTGGCAGCACCTTGCCCAGATTGCTGCTGCCAAGGCGTGAGTTGATTTTGTACCATTCAGAAAAGGAAACAGAACTTTAACCTGGCAGTGCCACTGGGAATCAGCTCAGGTTTGTTAAAAATATTAGGAGTTTGGTCATTTACTCCACAGAAAGAACATGCCATAAACTTTTGAAACTGAAGGAGAATGCTGAGGTACCCATACAAGGTCAAAGAGGATCAGGAAAAAAAGCAATATGCTCTGAAGTTAAACTGACTTGTTCACTTGAAAAAAAAAAGATGCAGAGCGCTCTCATGAACGTTGCCCAGGGAACATTTTGCTGCTTGCCTGTGTGCCATCTACTGTTTCAGCAGTTGAGAAACGCAGTCTACTTAGACAAAAGACCAGAAGCTGATGTATACAAAGAAGGATTAACAAAGCATGATCTTATCACCCACTCATAAAACCCGGTTTGTTCGCATAAATACAAAAGTAAGAGTGAATGCTGATTGAGGGGTATCGGTTGCTCTCTCACATCACACATGCACAGAACAGCCTTCCAGCAGAGAGCAGTGCCTGTGCTGAAGGAACAACATAACAGCATGGGAGACAGGTACAGCTGGATCAAGCTCCCATTCTACTTTATTCTGCAAACCAACAGGTTTATTCCTGCAGAGGGGGCAAAACGAGGCCTTCGAAAGAATTACAGGACTAAACATTTCCTGCTCTTTCCAAGAAGATGAACCTTCATAATGACAGTTTTGTAATCCTATCCTGTAGGTCATTTGCTGCACTACGATTCGCTCTCACAAAAGCTTTACTCCCCTTTCAAGAAGACTGAGGAACGTAGATGTCGTGATTATTGAAAATGGGAAGCAGAGTATGTCTGCATTGCATGAAGCAGTGTCATGTTTGAGATCCAACCTCTCCCCAAGCACCCTGCACAATACACAGCTAGCTCCTGCCCTCAAAGCATGGCAGCTTTATGGTCATACAGACTCTGACTCTTGGTCTAGCGTATTCTGCCTAGGCCAGGGGATCTCAGAGCAGCAGTATACAGTGTTGTGATGAAATCTGCTTTTTACTGCCCTTGTAAAACTGTTTTTTTATTACAATAATAAATCTGTTATCTCACCATGAATTTAAAGATGCATTAATTTGCAAAAGTTACATTTAAAAAAAAAAAGTAATTTAAACTGATTTTGACAAGGTACTTTAGAATTTATAAAAACCAATGAGGACAGTGCAAGGCAAGGAAATTACAGTTAGGAAAGGGATCAGGAGCTAAATGAGTCCATGCAAGGAGAATACTGTTGCATTGAAAGAATATGTTTTGGCTTGGACTAAGCAGAACTGCATTTTCAAAATAGTAGTAGCTGCATCTGTGACCTGGAAGCCTAGTTATCTTGGGAGTAGAATATTTTTTGAAGTTTTAAATTTATTGTCAATAGCTTTATAATCTCAGTTCTGCTGCTAGCTGTTAGATGTGCATCTTGCACACAAAATTCCCACTGGCTGGCACTGCACACAAACTTCCCACTGACTAGCATTCTTGTAGACACTTCTAGTGAAGCAGCTCAGTATTGAAGTCCACTTCCGAGACTTGTGAGAGTTGCTAGCTATAAGCTTCTTTTTTGTGCATCAAACAGAAATATTCCTCTTCTTTGGGAACAGGTTGCTATGCAGCAACATGTCCCCTGAGTCATCATCAGAAAAAAGCAAACTGTCTTCTGCCTTGTCTACTAAAAAGATTATTCCTCAATTCTTTCTTTTTTTAAGTATCTAAAATTAGCGTCCATCTTATTTAACATTGATAGCCCTCTTGGGAACAAGGAACGTTTACTCATTAATGGTGTTTACTCATTAATTGGTTTCATTGTCACAATCAGTGAGAGCCTAATGAAAGAACTGTTTGTATCAGAGCTAATTTTTAATCTCTGCAGAAGGCTGTAAAAGCAAAGTCCCTGAACCACCACAAACTCTTGGCAGTGGTATGTTCTTTTGAAAGTGCTGAATGTCACGAACTTAGTCTCATGGTTCAGTTTGCTAATATGTGCATAAGAAATGAAAAATGAATCTACATCTGAATATAGTGAGTGCCTTTCTGAGACACTGAGAAGGAGAACATACAGGAAGGTAAAAAAACCTCATGGTTGATTTTTCTCCTTTGGATTGGTGTGATGGAAAATGTTATTCCCCAGCCACCTTCTTGATTCGTTTTTGTTACACAATGTCCTCCTGCTTTCCAGTTCAGCTCATGCAGGCTTTCATGCTTCTGCTGAACAACTTCTTAGATACTATAGGCCAAAAAATTAGATTTGCTTTTTTTTAACATGCAGCCAAGTTTAGGCCAGACAATCAGCTGGATAAAACCACAAACTCACAGAAGAGTCAGTATCCCAGAAATTGCACTTGCTCCGTCTACCTACTGATTACTAAACTACCACAACATCTTTAGCCATATTCATCTCCTTTGTTTTATCTTTCTAACAATGAAATACCAGAAATAGCTTAACTGACTTTTTCTTCTTAATCCAGTCATTGTCATAATAAATTTTCTATACACTAAAGAGAGAAAAGGTGTGAACACATGGAGTTTCTTGGGGCAGTGAACATTAAAGGGAAGTTAAAAGAAGCTGACATCTCCCCTGAAGGACTATTTTTATACCTATTTTAAAGCCTGGAATACCAGCACTAGCATTAATCAGAAATCAGTCACACCCCCAACATAAATAGGATGTATATTCCTAAGCAGGCTCAGGGAGTGCATTAGCCTGAATCTGAGACTTCTCTATGTGTGTATGTGTACATCTATGCGTGCACATGTACATATGTATATGTACATACCCATCTGTGTTTAAAGGTGAGTTCAGCTTTTTGAGATGGGTTTTCTTCTGGTATTGCTTGAATCTCATTTTGTTAGTTCCTACGGAATTTCTGTCACTAGCACAGTTGACTGAATTTTTGAAGCAATGGGAAGACATACAATATCCAATAAGGTTGCTATTAAAATAAGATTGGGATGGGTTAATGAATCTATAGATTTTTACTACAGAGAGTGGGAATCATACACTTATACTTCCAATATTGCTTGGTTCTCTTCTCTATGAGGTTAACCTGGTGATTTTTCTCAGGTAGGAAGAGGGTCATCTAGTTCCCTCTCCCTCCATCTGCCTCTCTGCCTCTTATTAATTTCGTTCATTCTCCTCTCTCCCTTTGAGTAAAACTTTTTTTTTCACTGAATCCAGGTAAAGCTGTTACCTACAACAGCTCAAGTGTCAGATCTATCCTTTCTAGTATTGACAGGGTTTTTTGGCAAGTAGTGAGCATTTCAGCTGACATGAAGTCAAAATAGTTGGGTACTATACCTTGAAAATGAGAACCCTGGCTTGTTTTTCTTTATTCCTCTAGCTTCTCTGATATGATAGTAGCAATAGTTGCAGACAGAATAAAAAGAGTAAAACATAGTAAAAGGTAAAATGTAGCAGTAATTTTACCAAGTTACTGAAAAACTGCCCTGCATGTCTACTATGCTACTTTCAATGTTAAAAAAAAAACCAAAAAATCAAAAAAACCCACCACCTACAAGAGCTGCCACTAAAATTTCAGACTAGAATAGAATTAAAATCTCTTGTACATTTTATCAAATCCATCTATTCCAAACACCAATAATTGCACAGGCATTCTCCATTCACTCCAGGGAGGGAGAAAGCAGAGCAGGAATAGCTCTGAGAATTGATAGTGAAAGATTGGCTTCTCAGAAGTCAATGGGAAAATTCTACTAAACTTCAGTGGGAGAAAAATTTCTGCCAGAAATTAGAAGTGTTCATATAGGGGAATGGCCTTATTACTGTATTTCTTTGGAGGCTAATCTGCATTCATTGTTCTAGTATGCTGGACAACTCAGAAGCAGTCTTCTTGCTGACTCAGGCTGTTGGATATTGAGGTTGTCTAAGGCAAACCCACTCCTAGCACAGACTAAAATAATTTTTCTTTGCAGCTCAGATTGTTGTTAAAGAAGTACAGAAAACTTGCTTCTTATGCAAATGTTCCTCACAGGTTTGAGACTGCCCCTCCAAGAAATATTAAGAAGGCTCAGCTAAAAAGGGCCTGGATTTTATTCTTTGCTTGTGCATCATCTGGCCCAATGAGGCTAGGAAGTAGGGTAATACAATTTATAAAAGCTAATGAGAAGAGACCCCACCTGGAGTACTGTGTTCAGATGTGGGGCCCCCAACATAAAAAAGACCTGGACCTGCTGGAGAGAGTCCAGAGGAGAGCCATGAAATTGGTAGAGGGCTGGAGCACCTCCCCTATGAAGACAGGCTGAAAGAGTTGGGGTTATTTAGCCTGGAGAAAAGAAGGCTCCAAGGAGACCGAATAACAGCCTTCCAGTACCGGAAGGGGGTTACAGGAGAGATGGGGAGGCACTCTTTATCAGGGAGTGTAGTGAGAGGACAAGGAGTAATGGGTATAAACTGAAAGAGGGTAGATTTAGACTAGACATTAGGAAGAAATTTTTCACTGTGAGGGTGGTGAAACACTGGAGCAGGTTGCCCAGAGAAGCTGTGGATGCCCCATCCCTGGAGGTGTTCAAGGCCAGGCTGGATGAGGCTTTGAGCAACCTGGGCTAGTGGAGGGTGTCCCTGCCCATGGCAGGGGGTTTGGAACTGGATGATCTTTAAGGTCCCTTCCAACCCAAACCATTCTATGATTCTATAATTCTATGACAGTACTGCAGTTGGGAAGGTGTTTGCTGCTTTTACAGGCAAAGAAATACAATAACATCTTCCACAATTTGCAATCTCCAGTTCCTCACCTTAAGGAAACACCTTCTGTATGGATTGACAATTTGCCTTTCATGGAAATACACTTCATAATGGCTTTGTTACCAGCCACAATAAAAATAGATAGCTGGCTCCATAAAGGCTGGCCTCCATAATGACAAAGATTTCCTCTGCTGTAGGAATCCTGAGAGCCAAAGTTTAATTAGAAGGGACAAGGCTGGGCATGCCTTTTGAAGCTTGTTTCTTTGCTGCTCTGAAAAAGAACAGCATCTTCCTTTATCTAATTGCCTACAGGCGTATTTTTGAAGACGATACCCCCCAGGTTCAAGATATACGTGCCTTGTTAGCCACAGTGAGACATTTTGGACACATGATTTTTGTTTTCAGTTTTGCCACAGTTGATAAGAACTAGGAATATGTGTTTACTGCATATATATTTTACACTTGACATTAAACAGAGTGCTTTAGATTTCATCTGCAAAAATACATTAATGCATTCAGCTGCATGTGAAAGCTCTGCCTATGCAAGCAGATAATGTTTTAGGAAGCTCCTATATAAATCAGCTCTTTAATGACCTCAGTGTACCTGAAGGCTAGCAGGAAGGGGGAAATACCGTAAATAACCCTGTTCTGATCAAATGAAGTGATGGATTAACGTTGAACAGTGTTGAAACTATACTTGTCAGTATATAGTAGCAGTGTTCTGTTTTCAGCAAGCAGAAGACTTGCTTTTTCACTATTATTTTTGGGGACAAGTTTGAGGGCAGGCTGTGGGATGTCAGTGCCTAGCACCCTCTTTCCGACATCCTAAAAGAAACAGAATTAATAGAAATACCCAAGGCCATGCCAGCAGAATCCTCCTCTGTTCCATCACCAGCAAATCTCTATTACTCATGAATAGTAGAAATTTTATGTGTTGGACGTCTGAAATGCGTCTACAAAAGAACACTGATGGTCATTACTGAACCGACTGATACCAGTGCTGCAGTATACTCACTGCTTTTTGTAGTCATTCCTTTTCTTGTTTGTGTTTAATCCCTTCATATTACTAGAAAAGTAATGGTCTGGCCAGGCAGTAAGACAAAACACGTAGTGCTCTGTCCCTCTGTCCTTAACATAAACACAGTAATATCTGTCTGATTACATGGGAAACTCAAGGGAGGACCAGCTTTCTTAATCTCATATGAATGAAACTTTCATTAAGGGTGATAAAAATGTTGAACCCACATGAAAGAAACTAGAGCCCCTAACCTGAGAATCAAACACTTCTGTCTTTCGCCATTAGCAGACCTATGAGGATATTGGCCTATGAGCTCATGAGAGAGGAACTCTGAAAACAGAAGGTCAACAGACTCACAGTCTTTCCTGTTTCCTGCCTCAGAGCTCTCCTACTGAGGCTAACTATTGCCCCTCGCTGATTTCCTGACGTGCCATAACCTAACTCCCCTGCTCACTCTCCCTGTCATATAAGCTGATGGAGAAGGTCTCCCCCTGGAGTTCTCCTTTATTTGGCTCTTCACTTCTTTGCCAAGCTAAACTTTCTTACAGGCTTCCTCAATTCCTCTGATCACTCCCAGGGTTAGTGAAGCCATGAATCCTTGGCCGAACAACCACTAACTTGACCCAAATCACATTAATATGTTGACTTGACAAATTAATGACAAGTGCACTATTCACAATCTCTTTACCTGTTTTTCTCTTTCAAAAGGCTGCCAAATAGCTGTCATTAGGTAATGGCAGAGATGCTGATTTCTTCATCAACAATCCATACGTCTTAACCTTTCTTTTTAGTTAAGTAAAACAGTAGGATTGCTAAACTGTTAGGAGTAGTCTTCAAAATACTCCCAGTCAACAGAAAACAATTTCAACCATGCAATGGCAATTTGGTATCCATTGTAAACATATCATCTCATACAATCTCATTTCTAGATAAAAAGTGCTCTGCAAAGGTGACCCCAGGGTTGTTATACATAACAGGCAAGCCAGGTAATGTATGCATACTGTCGTCTAGGTGGGTTTAGTTTATCAAGAAAGCTTTAACTCTCTGCTTGGTGTCTTCTGTGCTTTGAAGGAGAATGTCTGATTTCTGGCTATGCTGGAATATCTTTGACTTGCTTCATATTCACTGTGTTTCTCTATGGTTCATTATGTGGCTTTCTCTTCAGGGATGTTTGACTTAGGTCTGTAATATGAAACAATTAAAAGTCATCAACTTTTAATAAGAAAATTTTCAGTTTTCCTTTCTCTGGAACTTCATTCTGCCTTATTCTGGAGAAAAGGAGGAAAAAAGGTAGGCAGTTGCTGCCTGGAAGATAAAACTACCTGTGTCTCTTTCTCCACAGATGGTCTCATTGATAATGTATTTAGTTAAACCGTGTGCTCAGCTTGCTTATGTCTTTGACATCTGCTGTTTCTGTTTGGATCAGAAGAGTAGCTTGTGTGCCTAATCCTTCTACTATATCAGTTTCTCTAATAAGATACATTATCATTACCTACAAATCTTATGTTGCTTAAATCCTTGGACTATAATAGCTATACCAATACTGCCTGTAAATACAGGAACCTGTCAGAAATAACTATTACATCTTCTACACAGAGCATATCAAACTAAAAGTGTCAAAAACATACTGTTACAATGAAAAAATAACTCATGATTTGACACAGTCATATGTTGCATCTCCAGTTATAATGAAAATTACAAAGTAATCTAACAACTTCATTCCAGAAAGAGGGTTACACGGGTGAGTCATGCCCAAAAATGCAACACCACAACATGGACAAAAATAGGTGCATAACTATCTCATCACCATACATGAGCTGAGAGACACTGAATTTTCTGCTAATTCAATGTCAATCATTGATACAAAACTACTGCTTTAAGAGTATCTCATCTACGAGACATGACTACATATAAAAAGCAGCTTCTTAGCCAGAAGAACATTTCTCTGTCTGCATTCAACATCTGAGCTGTTTAGTTCCCAGACAGAAATAGTAACAGACTACACTTAGTTTCTATTAGCACTGCAGAGTTAATGCAGAGATAACTAAATTAAATGAGGGTTCCTTTCGTGTTGGTCCATGTTCAAATTTAAGGCACAATTACTAAAAGCAATAGGATGGCAGAGCAGTCACCTCAATTGTCTTATATTTGTCACCATTAGCACTGGTATCGATCCACATAAAAGAGATCTTAAGTTGGATTTTCAAGGCAGAAAAGTATCCTTGGGCTAAGGTTGATTTAGCCTAACTGATCTAAAAATTCAGGAGAGAATATGTACAGATGCTGCCTCACAGCCCCTTCCTCGAGTAGAACCATGTTACTATAAAAAATATGTTGTCCCTGAAGAAATTCAGTGTCGTCATTTACTATTTCAAAGGATTAAAAGACAGGGTTAAAATCCACAGAGCGGCTAAAGTGGAGTTTCTATAGAACTGAGGCACTAAATCTAAGAGTGAAATTGTCAAAAGCTCTGCCTAGCCTCACAGGCACCCATAGTCTACAGATGTCCAGGTTTTTGCTATCGAAGGACTACAGGTTGTTCATCTTGGTTGTGCGCCTAGAACTTAAGACATTATGACAAAGCTTAACACATGTTGACAATTCTCATATTTTTGTATATAAATCACTTGTATGTAATATGACATAACTCACTACCATCATTATTTTTAAAACACCATAGCTGATGAAGAGGTGACAGGGAGAGGAAGAACCTGAGTCCAGTTCTGCACACATCTTTGGGGTTTACGGTAAGGACATGCTTGCAAGAGTCTTAATCCAGGAGACTGTGTCAGGCTGTGAGTCCCATTCTGACATGAGTGTTGCCATGACATTTAGTCACTTATATACCATTAAAAGGAAGAAGGCTAACAAAGGGGGCATTGCAGTGGGTGCCTGCTAGAGACCTGCCAGTGCATGGGAGGAATTATATAAAGTCTTTTACAAACAACTGGAAGAAGCCTCATGGAGGCACACCCTGATTCCTATGGGGAAATCTATCCAATGTGACATTTGTTCTAAAGCCAATGTTAGGAAGCACAAACAATCCGGTAGACATTTGCCGTGCATCAAGGAAAATTTTGTCGCGGTGATGTTGCACTAACCAGCTAGGGGGATCCATAGCTCACAAATAAGGAAGAGTTGATATGAAGGTTTATGGCTGCAGTGGCACAGTAGAGCTTAAGAACCTAGGGGAAATTAGGGCAGCAAGTAGCAGAATAATGACCCTAGGCTCTAAGAGATCTGATTTCAGCTTATTCAAGCTGTCCTGAAGAGCAAAGGGGCCTAGAAAAGGTGGCTGGCTTTCAAAGGCAACCTCCTCAAAGTACAAGAGCAGTTCATGTCATTGTTCAAGATAAAAAGCAGGCGTGTTAGGAGTGAATAATACGCAGCTGAATAGGGAACCCTTGACAGAGCTCTAGCTGGGGCATAGGTAAGGTGGATGATTCTAGCAAGGCTTTATAGACAGTCAGTCTCCCATAGCTCCCCTGTAGAATGATACAGATTGGATGAATAAACTACAAAGTGGATGGAAACCTGGTCAGACCACCAGGCATCACAGATGGCAAGCTGAACAGGAGCCAGCCATGTTCCCAAAAGACCAACAGCATCCTGGACTACATCAGCAACAGCATATAACATTCAAGGAAAATGATTATTCCCCTATATTTGTCACTTGTAAAATTGTGTTTGGAGTGCTATGTTCAGTTGTGATCTCCCTTGTATATACTAATGCAAGTCCAGTGGAAAGCCACTGAGATCATCAAGGGGTCTGGGAAGTAAAGAGGGAAGTAGAGACAACTTTTCTTCAGCCTGAAGGAAACCAAAGGGTAATGTAACACATCTTCAGTTTGCAGGGGAGTGGAAGGGGCTACAGGGAAGATGGAACCAAAGATATCTCAGAGCTTTTTAATATCAGGCCTCTTTAGGATCAGATGTTTAAGTTTTGTAATATAGAAGGTCTCTGAGAAACTATGCAGAATGTACCATAGCCCCTAGTATCCTATACCAAAATAATTAAATCAATCCTACTGTATTATAGCCTGGGTACATGGATTCACAACACAAGAGTGTAGAATCACACCCTGTACTATGGTTTAATTACTAGTACCAATGCTGAGACTGATCTGTGTGGCCATATACCCTGTGGTAACAAGAGCATGAAGATTTAAAGCAGCCACAGTGGTGAAAATGGGAAGAAAGAGAACACCTTTCAGTTTAAAAACACAATTTGAGGGTGGTTTCTGTTAATTAAGAAATTGCTGTGGTTGTATCTGTGGTTTATCTTCTGTTTTTTGGGTTACAGAATTTACTTGCTACAAAGTCTTGGCAACCAGAATCAAGCCTGCAGTTATCTTTAAAATATGAAATATAACATACAAAACCAGGTTCTGGAAGTTTGAGTTATCCTGAGTAGAGTCCAGATAGAGCAACTAGAATCAAAGGCATGCCTTGAGGAGTAAGGTACAGCTCAGTTTGAGCCAGAGTGGCAAAACGAGACTCCTAAAGACTTACTAATTGAAAGAAAGAAATTATTATCTAATCAGCTTTACACCATGCGAGTCAATTTACTGTTGTCTATAGCAGATCATATTTTGGGGAACATAAGCAGTTTGTTTGTGTTTTAATACAGGACTACTACCCTTCACCAAAATACCACGTTTTAAAATCAGTTTCCCCTCCTTTTCTACATCTGTAGATCACAAGATGATAGTGGGGAGTCATTACCTATCAAGATTTTACAAAACCAAAAAGAAAACAGTCTCGGATTTTTTAAAGTATTTTGTGCTTCTTACTCACTGAATTGCTGGGAAACATGAGTGAATTTACCTTTTGTGAGAATGCTTAACATACAAACTAAAATACTCTAGCAGGCTACTTTAAAAAAGAGGTTTTTTAACTTTTTGTTTTTCTTTTGCCTGCACACACGAAACACTACTCTGAGTAGACTGCTGGCTGGCTGCCATTCAGACACAAAGGCACTGCGACTGTGAAATAAATAATCTTAATAATTTTATCAGGTATTTTATGTTGCAGCATGTTTGAAAACACTAAAGGAAAGTAGATTAATGGGTCTTTTTATCTATCTGTTTTTAAAATAATTGCAGCATAAGCCAAGTAAAATTAAGGTTCCCTCTTAGAAATCTATGTTAACCCAACTATTTATCCATTGCTGTTCTTAACAAGATCAACAGTGAGTCACAGCTACTTTTCCCCCTCAGAATTAGTAGTGGTATCTATGTACAATGCTTGTACACTGCTGGAGGTATCAAGGTCAGTTTTTAATTCTTGATTTCTGTGTGGTGCTTCATAGTCAGACCAATAAGAATAATGGCATTTGAATCCATAATAAGCAAACTTTAAAAGTATACCAGACTGATTTTGGCAATCAAATGTGAAAGCAACTGTGAATCAAACGTGCATCTTCATATACAACTGGCCCATTACTTATTAATACCACAAGATGGAAGACTTGGTCACAAGAATATTGAACATTGACTGCTGCTTAAACTCCTGGATCTGCATTGCTTTGTAAACTGTCACAAGAGGTGGAGCAGAGACTGAAATAAATGTCTGTGTATGATACTTCTGTTGTTCAATGTAGGCCATGCTTACTTTCCAGAGAGAATGGAGGAAAATCCCAAACTCACACTAAATTGCAGCCCTGAAAAATCAAGGCTCCCAGCTGTCCCATCAGCCTTTGTAATCAAGCAGAAGAGCTAAGGCTGGTTTTGCCCTGCAAGAATACTTGGAGTCCATTCTAAACTCTGACATTAGCTAAATTTTAGACAATCTGAGCTGAGCCTAAATGCGGATTGGTGTCCCAAAAGACTCATGCAGACACTAGGTTGTAGGTCTAACAAGCATCCTGAAATTCATACTGCAGAGATGGGCCAGACCCAGCTTGAGAAGTCAGAATGTGACACAAGGAACAGAGCACTAAACCACTAATTTAAATGTAAAAAAATATATTGAAACATCATGAAAAATAATAAAGACAACTTGGTCCTTCATTTTTCATCTTTTTTGCTCTCTTCATTCTTCTGCATTTGGGGTTTTTTATGCTTTTCTTTCAGTCGACAGTAGAACTTTTTTAAAGCTCATACAGCTATTTACTTTGCTTAGTAAATCATGAGTGACTTAATGGACTAAGTCTATTTTCATTTAATTTGGCTTGACATTAACGTCTTCATGACAAACTCAATAGGTACAGAGCAGAGAAAACTAGGTCAAGATGATGCCTAGTCATTTGTTATTGCTTTAAATTGCACAATGTATCAGAATTTGCATACAAACAAAATAAACTTCCTTTTTGTTTTGTTAGCTTGCTATATTCACTTTCACTGTTGCAAACGTCTCTAAGACCACAACATCACGGACTCATTCAGGTTGTGAGGGACCTCAGAGAGGTCTCTAGGGCAGCCTCCTGCCCAAAGCAATGTCGACACTGGATTCAAATCAGGTTGCTCAGTTCCACAGCCTCTCCAGTTTAACAGTTCCAATGAAAAATTATCCCCATGGACTCTATTTTTCCTTATATCTAGTTGGAATCTCTCTGATTCAATTTATTGTCATTGTTTATAATTCTCCAACTGTGCAGCTCAGCCTTGCTCTGTCTTTGCAGTAACCTCCTGGTAGGTATTGGAAGGATGTTATTAAAAGTCGTTTCTTGTGCAGGCTGAACCAGCCCATTTCCCTCAGCCTCTCCTCACTGGGCAAATGCCTCCAGCCATCTTGGTGGCCCTCTGCTGAACTTGCTGCAGTTTATCAGTGTCTTTCTTGTATTGGAGGCCCATAACTGGATGCACTGTTCCAGATGTGGGCTAATGAGTGTTGATTAAAGGAGTATAATCAACTTCTGTAGGTATGCTCCTGTTGATACAGGCCAGTATGCGGTTAGCCTTCAGCCAGTAAACAGGACAAACCTCTTGCTCACAATGGCTAAATCCAGGTAAGTTATTTAAATGCAGTTACATCACATGAAATCTTGCCTGTGCATATACCTGTTCTCTGGCTAATCAGAAGGAAACAAAACTTCCAGCATGATACTACATTAACTTTTTTTTCCTTTAGTAAAAGTAAATTAAAACCTTTTCAAACTTAGATTCTGAGAAGTAGCACTAAGGTACCAAAACTGGCTATGTTTAAAAGCATTTTCTAGTTTTTGCTAATTAAAGCTTTAGTTTTCCAGACATGCTACAATATAGTCAATAATACAGGAGAGACATCGACTCCACTTTGCTTGGCAAGTCTTAGAGCATAAAACTCCTTAACTGTATTTTACACCTACAGTCTTTAAGCCTTGGCAGACAGTTTACAATGGGGAGATCTAAATGTAGGTAAAATTTCTGGCATTAGACTAGAGTGTAGTGTTTAAAGCTCAGATCTGCCGGCAAGCTGAAACATGGTTTAAGAAGGATAACTTTGTTGTTTTTTCTCACAATGTCCCATAGAGCGCATGCCAACACATATAGAGCCAAATTCTGCTGTCAACTATACCAAAGTAAATCCAGAAGTAGTTCAATGAAGTTCATTGAATTACACTACATTCATGTTTATGTTCAGAAGAAAAACGCTCCTTAATTTCTAAGACAAGCTGGTCACAAGGTGTCATGAACATACAGCCTTTCAAAGCCTAGAGATTTATCAAAAAGGTAGGTCTTGCAGAGTGCTGGAAGAGTTCCTGGGTCAGGGCCTAGACTGTAGATTATCAAGTTGCCATCTGTGAGGTAAGGTAGAACAATTATCCCCGTTCAGAAACTTTGCCAGCCTTGGCTGTATGATGATGCATCACACTTCAAGCCTCTCTCATGTGGGGTCTGACATGTGAGGGGCTGGCTGAGAGCAGTCACAGAGGCAGACACCAACAGCTATGGACCTGAATTTAGTGTGGACTAACTTCTTATGCCACAGTGACTTTATTGTGCCTCTGAGTCCTCAATTTTCTCTCTTCCCTGGAGATAAATTGTCTCAACTAAGAGTGCTGTATTTCTGTCTCTGTAACTCCCATGAGAAGAACTCCCACTGACCCATATAGGCTGTAGGTATATCAGCATGTAGCTATATGAACTGTAAAAAGGGGAGGTAGAAGAGGTGCTGTTAAATTCATCACCCACAGTAGGACATAACCCCATGTTTTAGGAAGGATGAGGGGCATTTGACTCAGCTGAGTGTTGCTGGTTCTCCTCCCACGTCTGCCCCAGCAGTACTCAGTAGTCTCATGCTGTCTCACACCACTGCTCATGTCCCCAAGCGAGCCTCTGTGCTGACTTACAAGCACTCCTAGAAGTGCTGGGGGCTTCTTGCTGTCTTGACTTTCCATTCCTCCCTACCCATGAGGAGGCTGTGCCTCACTGATCCCCCACAACCCCAAGATGTCCCACTGTCCTTTTCCCTCTGTTGACCATCACATGCACAGCATACAGAGAGGCCAGGCCAATCATAAAACCCTGTCTCTTTTGAATGAGAAGTTTAGGTAACATATTCTTGAGATGATTGTCATGAAAGTCTGAGACTAGCAAAAGAGGATGGCTAGGGAATCACAGGCAGATGGGAAGACAGGGTGCCCGGAAGAACCATATTGCTGCACCATCCTTGTCAGAGACACTTTGCACTGAATCCACTTTGTCCCAAATATTACTCACTGACTTGCAACAACCCAGGTGGCAAACACTGGAGTCTTTTGCCCAAGGGCATCCAAGTCTACTCGTCAGTAGACAGTAGGCTGGGCTGGCCTGGGGAAAGTGAGGACTCTCCAAAAGCACTAATGAACTTGCGCTTGCAGGCAGCCAAGAATGAAAAATCTGCAGTCCAGGCCAGCCACTGACAAGGCTGGGGAGTTCGGTGTCCTAGCCTCAGTGCCTGAGGTTTCATCTGCACCTGATACTCAATATTCGAGTCAGCAAAACAGTGAGCAGGAACCAGAGCCCAGGGCTCTCTCTTAGACGAGTAGCCTAACTACTAGACTACAAAAATACTCTCCTCTTAGTGCTTTCTCTCCTTCTGTTTACGTTGTTCTCTACACAGTAGAAACAACTCAACAGAAGGGGCAGAGCTTACTATTTGAGTGATTCACTACACTGTCCAGGCTGACATTCTTGTGGATCTTTCAGTTCAGATGGAGTCTCAGGAATACAAGTAATATAGTATACTATTTACAGCTATATCACATGGAGCTGCTTTCTCATCTTATTGATAGATTTGTCGGTAACAACAGGGATTTTTATTTTTTTTTAAATTTTTTAAGAGGCTGCTGCAGGAGGGGATGATGTTGATAACTGCTCATTCAAGCCAAGGTGTTGAACTGGACAGGAGACTTTAACGAAAGGTAGCATTAATAAACGTGCTTTACTTTCAAGGACAGAGAAGTGGCACACTTGGCTGCTTGCATTAAAGGGCACATGTCCCTGTTTGAACTCTGGTCCAAGACAAGTCCAGCTCAGACAATTACCATAAATTAACCTCTGGCTGCAGTTAGACAGCTGAGCTCATCTAAAACACTCATGCAATCAAAACACCTCCCAGAGGAGTGGTTCAACTTCATCTCTCTGCTCTGGCTCCATCAGGTTAGGACCTGTTTGTGGGTGCAGTGTCCTGCCCTATACTTCGTGCCAGCTCTGACTTATTGGTGAGCCAGTTCAGCTCATAAAACAAACTGAAAAATGTTCATTCTTTTGCTGGATGAGTTTTTTGTCACTTGAGACACTGAATTAACTTTTCACTGGAGATCCAGTGAAAGGCAGAGCTGGCAGAAGTGAGAAGGTCTCTCAAGTCACTGGGTGCAGAGGAGGGAGCAGTGGAGCAAAGGAAAAAGGGAATTTGGTGCTTTGGAATAACTGCAGCATTCCGGAAAGGGCTGCATTCAACTGGGTGCTTAAATTGAGAGCTTTTACAGAACTAAAGTAGTGCATTTCAATCTTTCTGAATTAAAGTTATAATGTAATGGGAAGGTATAATCAATCATTAACAAAAATGTCAGGCCAGAATCAGGATCAAAGATGTTATGGAAAAAAATAATGCAATAGCTTCAATGATGTAAGGATTCATATCAAAGAAAGACCTAAATAAAGTGAGTTTGTACATACCCCATGCCTCCAGCCTTCCCTCATCTTACACTGATGGGAGACAAAAGTCAAGAATAAAACCCAACCTGTTCAAGATGAAACAAAATAACCTCTCAACAACCGCACAGTTAAGTGCAGTTGTGTTGGCTGGCTAGCAGTAACCCTATGAATTAGATAAGGGCACATTTACACTGTAAAAGCCTCTATTCAGTGCAAAAGAATGCAATAGTGAGCTTCTGTCTGAAGCCAAAAAGCTAATGTGTAAAGCTTTTTGAATCCGAAAAGCCCTGTGTTACAAATAGGATCTGCAAAATGCAGTTGACAAGTGTTTTAAATTCTTGAGGTATCCAAAAGATCATTCTATGCAGCAGCAGTGTTACAGCATCAATAAGAGCCTGTATTGAACTGAAAAACCATCAGGTTGACTCAGCACTCATGTCACTCTATCTTAGATGTGCTATCTCCTGGAGAAGAGAAAACCTTTTGAGGTAAATCAACCGGGGTTTGTCTCAAATAACCTTTCTCTTTTTACCTCTCTGTTATGTCTGCTAGAAACCTGAGCTCAGTGTGCTACTGAAGCTACAAAACGTCTTGCAGAATTGAATAGTGACTTAGGATTACACTTTAGGCATGGCTGCCACATAAAACCCTGATGAAGATAGTCACAAAACTATAACAGTCCAATAAATATGTTGCAAAATGACAGGGCTGCAAGTGGCTAGCAATGTGAATGCATTTCATCTTGAGGAATTTGTCACTGGGTGGACTGTTTAGGGATTTGCTAAGAAGCTTTTGGCGTACTTCCCTATCCTCTCATTGCTGGAGGGGAATGTTGCCAGTCTGCCTATGCCTGCCCAGAGTCCTGGGCAGCATCTTTGACTCAGATCTCAGTCAAGACCCTACATTCAGTCAGTGTCTAAATATTACACTTGTTTCTTGTACAGAATCTCAAAGCCTTTGACATTTTCATCACTCAGGTTCTCCTTATTTTTTGTCTGGAGGACAAAAATATCCTTTTCTTCATCCTTTGTAAATGTAATCTTTTCCTCATTAAGCTTATTCCAAATGCTTCTACACAGAGAAGTTCTCTAATCTGCTGGTTTGGTCACATCATACCTCTCTTTGAATTTCACCCGTCATTAAATACCACACCCCATCTACCATCTCTCATTCAGTATTGAAAACAAGGGCTCGGCTCCTTCCATCACCCATCCCAGATGATAGTTTATATTATAGTCTAGCATTTGAAACAAGCACCCTTTGTGTTTTCTTCCATTTTGCTTTGAGGATTGCCTTGTACTAACTTGCAAAGCTGTGTTACTACTGTCCTTCAGTTCCTCAGTTCTTGAATACTGTGAAGCCTATGAAAAACTTCACAAGTTTTAAGATGCCAGCACTAAGGATTGCACATTGATAGGACTGACAGAGTGAGATTTGCTTACCCTAACAGTGTCATTATAGGCATTGTGCACTTTGTGCTGCTGTTCCAGAGGGATGCCAGAGTCCCCCTAAGTCCTATGTCAGCCTTGTGCAGTTATTTTGTGTGGTGGAAGGCATCCTAAATGACACTGGACACCTTAATTTAGGCAACTGAATCCCTCTTATATTGTTCCCTTGTGTTGCCTTCCCTACCTTTATCCACAACTGTAATATATTACATTTGGGAGGGAGTGAAATGCAGCAGAAGCTATCCATGAGAACTAAAAGTCCTGTACCATAATGAACAAAAAAAGGATGTGATGAAGGCTACTAATTAAAGCCAGGTCCTCCAGCAGGAGCATGAGTAGTGGCGGGGATGTGAAAACTCTGGGCAAGAAGTGGAATCGAGCAACCTGGTCTAGTGGAAGGTGTCCCTGCTCGTGGCAGGCGGTTTGGAACTAGATGATCTTTAAGTTGCCTTCCAACTCAAACCATTCTATGATTCTATGAATAGTCACCTCTCCACAGAGAAGCAAGAAGTTGCAAGAGAGCCCTGGGGCTTTGTGACTGTAATTACCTGCCTTTCTGTTGGCAGTATGTTTCTTCAGTAAAATTGAGGCACAATCTTCACATCAGGTTTCCTGCCTCTAGTATATCACTAGGAGTGTACTACAGGTCACACTAGTACAACATTATATGAACATTCGTTAGGAATTTCACTCTTTCCTGCCTCTAGTATATCACTAGGAGTGTGCACACTAGTACAACATTATATGAACATTTGTTAGGAATTTCACTCCAGAATGTGCTCATTTTGCGTGCATCCTAATCATGACCATTTTTGTACATTATTATAACTAGTGTTTTTTTATTGGCAGGAAAACAAGGCAGCATATTTGAACAAATGTTTACAAAAAATAGCCTCCAAAAGTGTAAATGTGGATTCAGAACTAAAACTTGATTTTTGAGTCTAAAAAATTCAGCCATAATTCAGTCAGACTCTGTAAAAACTTCACCTTTCCAAGCAAAGAAATTGAAAATGCACACCAATATCAATGCAGTAAAATTTACAGGTTTTTCAGCTATTTTGTAATCAAACACTCTTTGAAACCTAATTGTCATATGCTTGATGTAGGCATTAAATTCATTGAAACTGCATGTACAGCCAGAGCAAACAGTTCAATAATCCTGAGCCTTTATTTGCCTCCATAACCATTTTAATGGCTTTTTCCACATTTATTGCTGGCAACATCATACCTCCACAGAAGTTCAGCTGTGCTTTTTGTGTTGGTTTTGTTCTTGATTTACAGGCAAAATCTTTAATTGAACTCTCAAGAACATACTGTGCATTCAGAACCTTTGCAAATAGAAGACACAATTGAGAAGATGTTAATATAGTCTGGACTGTGGAACATGGATGCTCACTGTCTGGTATGTAGAGCACTTAAATTCAAATAATGAAAGTAATCAGAATATTTGCAATTCTCTATTATATGTTCGTATAATTCAAGCATCAAGACTGTTAGAGGATGCCTTACAGTCTCAGACAGAACAAGTCTCTTTCACCCCCTTTCTCTCTAAGCATTCAGGTTTTTGCCTCACTCCATCTCACAATATATTTCCTTACCTGAACACGTTAATAGACTTACAGTCTCAGACAGAACAAGTCTCTTTCACCCCCTTTCTCTCTAAGCATTCAGGTTTTTGCCTCACTCCATCTCACATGAACATGTTAATAGAGTTTTCCTGAAGGTCAGCCAAAGAGACAGACTGTGACACAGATTTCCAGTATGCTGTAGGAAAATGAGAAAGATGTGTAAAAAAAGTGCAATATCCTTCCTGTATTTTCCAAGTTGCACTACAAACTAGATGATGAGCAGAATGCTTGTTTTAATGTTTTTTAATGGAAAAGATAATACATTATAAAGAAAAAAATCTGTAACAAAAATATTTTAAAGGAACATATAAACAACATCAAAGAGATGCCATAGAAAAATAAAAATCACAGAATTAAAACTTCACTGTTCACAATAAGCCATTTTTCTGTGAACGGTTACTTGTTTATATATGGAGCTGAACTGTGCATTGGTAAGTGCAATCCATATCTTTTTACACTTTGCATTTTGCTGTTTTTTTGCTATTAGCACCAGATGAGCCTCATGAGAGGAGTATTTGTTTGTAGGATTAGGGACATGGTAGTCTGCAGTAAAATGCTGAAAGAAATTTTTAGTGACTAGTAATTTTTACATAATCAAGGCTGTTGCTTGATTTTGAGGTTTCTTATACTCATTCTAACAACACAGGCACAATTTTACTTACAAATGGACACAAGTATCTGTAGTAAGGTTTGTGTCAGCCTTTTGTAGATTCTCTCTGAATCTCAGCCTTTTCACCAAACACAAGTGCATAGAACAAAATTTTAAAACCGCTAGTGTTTTCTATTGTCTTTTCCCCTTGACAGAGAAAATGGCATCTTGAGGTAGTACCTTCTCCTGTAGCTCTTATGCAACAAGACTGCCCTATGAGTTAGGACATAATCAACAGATATCCACCCATGCAAGGACACCAAACACATGCAAAATTTCACTGTCTTATGCATGGTGTTGTTACCATAAGTACATATAACATCCCAAAGACCTCAGTCGCAACAGCTGATGCTCTTCATTTAAGAGCACACAAAAGCTTCCACATGGAGGAACAGACACCAATAGCCAAGCATGGGTATAATAGCAAATAACAATATTAGAAATAACAATAAGCATAATGGAAGTCGGGATTTTTACTGCCTTTTGGAGGAGCAAAGCCAGAAGCCCAGGGCTGTGGACACCAGCTGCCAAGGACCAGCCAGAGGACTGGTCGCTAAGCTGGGAACAAGCTCCAGACCTGTGCTCTGCCACCCCTGTTGTGGTGGCTCTGTTGCATTCAGCTTTGCCTTCATGGCAGAGGAACTGGTGAGATTCAGAAGGCTCCTCAGTCCCTCTCTCCTCTGATGAATACCATTAAACTACCAACAGGGACTGATTATCTTTCGAATGGCAACCATGAGATATAACTGGAGAGGAGTGAATGGCAAAACTATTTTGAAACATTCCTGAACTTTGAAGGTGAGATGTAAATTCAATCTGTGGTCAAAGCCACATCTGCTCAGCAAAAACTCCTGAAAGGAACAGGCTTTCTGTTTGAAGAACCTATTTTTAGTTCCCTGTGACAGCTACAACTGACCTTCTCAAATAATCTTCTTGTATCAGTCCAAAGCACGTGTGGTCTCATTCCAAGGAAACTGTGGCAAATGCGGTGAGCTTCCTAGGAAGAGCATGATTTAGGAAAGGTCACAAATGGTATGCAAATCTGACAGCTGTTAGCTGGATTATTCCTCTTTAGTGTGTATGTTTCTTTACAAGATAAATGCCTCTTTAAAAGGGTACAAGACCAGTTATCATTTCATCAGTACAAATGAGGAGGTGTTAGGTTTAGGTCACTGTTTTTTTAGACACACAGCTAGCAAGGATGATAAATCACTTCTATGTACATGAAACACACGCTGACATCATAAAATTGTGACACCAGCAGCATGCAATCTGACCAAGCTAGAATTACTTTTTAATTACTTCTGCTAAAATCCTAGTGATATAAAAAATTTACAGGTAAAACCAGAAAATATGTCTAAAAGTCTCATCACCTCCTGTCTTCATTGGACAGCATTTTCAGTGTTTTTCAAATGAAATAAGCAAATATAGATGCTACACTGACAGCTTTTTGAAGAACCGAGAAAAAAAAATGACAGGAGTATATTTTGTATTGAGTGATTTTTATCTGGTTATTTTGGTATAGAATGAATTATTTAAATACAAATGGAATTCATTCTGGAAGAATTTTCCTCAAAAGCACTTATACTGTATGCTTGTTTGTCATAGAGTTTACGAGTGAATGGGGAGAAAGGGAGGTGGTAGAAAGTTAGTCTAATATAAAAACCAACAAATATTCACAAACATTATAGGTAACACACATAAAACAGGTTAAGATAACAAAATTCATGTTATGAACTTATCTTTTAAAAAAACAATAAAACATTAAATATCTGCCTGTACAATTTTAATTTGATCCCATATATTAAGATTCAGATTTTACTTACAAGATCACACATTTTTTTCCACCCATATATTGTTCCTGTAGAAGAATCCTGCTTTCATTTTGCAGGTGGTGAAGGGAATTCAAAGTGTCACAGGTGAAGGCATCTCATATGCAGAGCATTCTGTGTCATTTTTTATCAAAAAGAAGATGCACAGGGGAAGAACCCAGTAGTGTTAAGATTAGCAAAAGAAGGTCCCTTTACTAAGAGAGTTACATGATCCCTAGGAGAACGGTTTCTATCCCTGCCCCTGCCAAAGGATTACTGAGTAAATTTATATGCAAGCTCTAAGGCTCAGGTGAGATTTAAATGTTACTGCCGATACTGAGAAGAACACAAGTTAGGCATGTGACTTCAGGAGAGAAAATCTAAGTTAGTTTGCCATTTTCCCTCCAGCCCCTGTAGAATCGGGAGCCTGAGGCAGCTGGAAGCAGGTGTCACAACACCAAACATGCAGAATAGAAATAAATCATTAGGAAGCACTGAAGAGAGGGGTCAGTCTGCACTCCTTTCCAGATGAAGCAGCTCCCTGAGACTGGAATTCGTAGCCCAGAATCCTATTCAACTGCTTGATTTGTCCTACTCAGCAGATGCCTAATGTACAGAGTAGTGCTCATGTTCTCTAAAATGCTATGATGAAATGCTATGATTATTAGGATGCTTACACAAAAACCAGAAGCTGTATTTTTCTGCAGCTTCTCTCAGCACAGTGCAACTCAATTTATATAATAATTTATCTGGAGAGAAAAACAGTCTACCATTAGATTATAAAACAAATAGAGATTTATATCCAATACATGCCTGGCTTGTCAACCCAATCAATGACATTTCTTCCTCTGTGATTCAGTTCTGACCTTCATTTGTTTTGTGTTCTTTTTCTCCCACTTTATTTGCCCAGGTCCCAGGACCCACATCAGCCCATTCCTACATTTCATCCAGTAATTCATAGGTCCAGATATCTTGGCCAGCTACTACCCAGGCATCGGTCTTCTGATAAAACATCACCAGCCTGCACTTGCCATGTGTCCCTTAAGCTCCTTCATTTGTTCCCTTCCCAGGTTAGCTGTCTCTTCAGCTTTTGTAACATACATCTTCCTTCTGCATGTTGCCTCTGCCCAGCTGAGAGGGGACATGATACAAAAAAGAGACATCCTCTGAGTTCTCATGACCAAATATTTCCCCATAAGTATTTGGAAATATTGTGGACATTTTTTTTGTAATATTTTTTAAAATATTTAATTTTCAGCAGTCTGAAATTCCTTTTTCTGTGGATTTGAAGCATTTTTTTTCTGCTTCTTCATGTATATTTTGGGTTTGGGGGATCTGGGAGGAGAAGGGTGTGTTAGCATCTTCCCAGAACAAGTATTTTAGTTATTGTGAGCACATAAGTGAATTGGAGCCAGAAGCAAATAGAAAATAAATGCTACAATTCATGCTGCAATTTTTCTAAAATAACTATGTCACAGTGAAGAAATTCCATGCATTCTGACCTGCTAAGTGTGTGTTTCTGTGTCTATGGTTTTAAGTAGTAGTTATTGTCAAGGAGCCATACAGTCAACCTCCAAATGAGGGGGACAGAGTTCAGGGAAATGCATACCTGGGAAAATTTATATAGTTAGGCATCAGTTACTACAGACCATCACTGCACCTGCAGTGGCTGACACTGTCTACTTCACTGTCATGAATATAGAGCAAGAAAATGCATGTAGAGCAAGAAAATGTATTTATTTATCATCAACAGTCATTTCCAAAATTAACAGGTCATATATTGCGTTGTCATGTATTTTTCACAACTCAACGTTCATGGCAGAGACCCCATCCTTCCACAAAGTGTCCGAGCTCTAAGCAAAGGAGAAGGCCACTTTGCTACTCTTTGTCTCAGAGTAGCAAACCACACTGCGGGAGTTTCAGGACACAAACACAGGCAATCCTCTGCTATCTCACTTGCCTCAGCTGCTTCTAAGTCAGGTTGAGGGAAGAAGGCTTCAACATGGGACCTGCCAGGTATTCAACAATATTTCTAGTAGCATGTTTTCCTTAACATTTCCTCCTGGCCACTTTGCTACTCTTTGTCTCAGAGTAGCAAACCACACTGCGGGAGTTTCAGGACACAAACACAGGCAATCCTCTGCTATCTCACTTGCCTCAGCTGCTTCTAAGTCAGGTTGAGGGAAGAAGGCTTCAACACGGGACCTGCCAGGTATTTCTAGTAGCATGTTTTCCTTAACCTTTCCTCCTTGGTTTAGCTGAAAACATACTGCTATAAAGTTTTGCTTCTGGGTGTTCATCTCAAATTAAGATTCTAGCATTACTTTGTACATTGCAAATTATATTACAGGAAATGTAAAACATTTCTGCAGTGTAACCTTTTAAGAGTTCTCAAAAGGAAAATAGTTCAATGGATATTTGTTTAACATCTGGCATGTTTGATCTTTCTGAGAAATCGTCTTGTGAAGCAATATAGTACAGAACCTTTCTCTTTTGTGTCTTTCACCAATTACCTGTTAATGGGCACTCTTGGAAACAGAACATTGCAATGAGGGATCAAACAATATTTTATACATATAGAATTGGATTATTAATGTAATGCTGTTACTCTCCTATGAAAAGTGTATTGCTCTGCAATTCATAGACAGAAACAGAATGGTAAAGAAATCCCAGTTAACGTAGATAAAATGGATTTACAGTACAAAGCTGGGGTGAAAAACATTTTATCTGACTTCAATAGCAGCATATGATGCCTTTCTAAAGATGGACTGCGGTTTCCATTTTAGGATTTATTTATAGAATGTTGTCATTACATAAACCGCATGCTTTTTACTGTACTGCTAATTAGTTATGGAAAACTCAATTGTGCCAGAAATGAATTACATTTATAAATACTGAAAATGCAGCTACCCATCTAAAGGCAGAAAATGAACTGTTCAGCCCTGTAAATAGTTCAGGAAAGAGATTTCTAACAGATCTTCAGATTGATGTCCTTTTCAAGGGAGGCATATGCATTGTCACTGTGCCAAAGAGACATTAGTTGTATTATATAACATGAAAATAATTATCACGAATACACAATGCAAAAAATTTAACCCCTCTCCTTGAAAAATGACGCTGCTTCTTGTGTAGCTATATACCTGCTCCGGAAAATCAGCCATATTTCAAGCTTTACAAAAGAACTCAAATTACTAAGTTTGTGGTTATGATTATTCTAAGAACTGATATTTTTACTACAGGGCTTAGAAAGCACAGTCATATATCTCTTACATTCTGCAGCTGATTATACATGAGAACAATGCAAACTCCACTAAATTTCAAGATCATCTTTGGGCTGCAGTAGCAAGAGGGTCATTGACTAATATTCCAGGCAAATTCTCAGTTTGGAAGGCAAAACAGGAATAATAAATATGTAAGCACATATACAGCTTACAAGGCTCCAGTCTGAGCCTTGTATATAACATCCTGAGATATGGCTTGATCTTAAAGTATGAAACTAGATTCCCACACAGATGTACAACTATGAATGGATGTCTGTTCTCTGCTTAAGCAATATAAGTTCTTGCATAAAACTTGGCTCCTAATCACTATTTATCAGCCTTATGTTGCATTGTCTCTCTGAAAAGGAAGAGAGAAAGAAATTAATAATTTTAAAAATGCATTCACATCCTTTCTAGGAACTGAAACTGTATGTGTTCCTTAGTTATACTGGTAATTGCACTAAATTGTATTTTGGAAAAGACAGCAATTACCAAGTAAGGCACATCTCCCCAAGTCGTATGGTTTTAGCATAGATTTAGAGGGTTGATTTTTTTTTTTTAAAAAAAGATAAAAATAACAGCTCAGATATTTCTGGCAATATATTATTAGGAAAAAAATACTTCTGTGTTGTGGTCCCAGTAAGGAATCTCTGTTATAATGCTTGAACTTTATTATACCATGTGGCTCAGCAGTGTCTGTCGAATGATGGCCAGACACTCCTGCAGACTTAATGATTTAGTGGACTCTTCCCATCCGGTGTTTAATCTCCCAGTGTACACTTCCTGGACCGTAGCTCCTGATGATATTTAAGCTGAGACTTTTGGTCCAAAAGTAGCAGTTCTACCTGACACAAAAGAAATCCTCCCTCCTGACTGAATCAGCAAGATCTGTGTTAAGTGACAGCTTGCCTTATCTAGCAGTTTCTCCTTGAATATCTTGCTGGTCCCTCCCAGAAAACATAGAAATATTCTGGCAAAGGAATGGGACTGAAAAGAGGGTTCTTTGTTCCCTGAGTTTCTGCACAGCTTTACAGGGAAAATATAAAGATATCTGTAGGTCACTGAAGGTTAGTATTTCCTCTAGCATTATTGATTTGACAAATGAAGAGAAAACAAACACCCCAACTATAGGAAGAGAATGGCAGGATCATTGCAAATCCAGAAGCAGACAACACTAATAAACAACTGAAGGTAAGATTTCAGTGGTATCTAAAGCAGCATCCGACTCAGGATCTGGATCAAAACTTTCTCTGGAGATTTATGTAGGACAAAGAGCTTTTCTGTTCTTTCTTCGGGCACCTGATGCTAAATCCAGATGGCTGGTTCCTGGTATTGGACACAGTGACTGCCCACTCATTTGTTGTGCAAATATTTTCCCTTAGCCAAAAGTAAGCCCATTTTGCTATTACTGAACACAGACTGAGGGAGCAAGCAGCCACATTACTTTTTCACTCATTCACTTATTCATCTGCGTAAATTAAGAAAACAAACCCGTCAGATTTTCCTCTGTCTAATCAATAGTCAGGCAAGATGATAGTCAAATGGTTTTAAATAAGATAAAAGCTATATATATTAAATAAAACACTTCTTTTAGAGGCTTTCCTTTTTTCTGTTTCTTTGGGGTTTTGGAGGGGGTTTCCCACCCCCCCCCAAATAAAGGGCGCTGTACTCTGTGTAAAATGGTTAGGCAGTTATTATTCTTATCTAAAACCCACAAAAATGACTCTCCTTTATTTAAGAAGATAATAGCTGTTTCATCAGGTTTCATTCTACTTTTACTGAATTTATTGTAA
This sequence comes from Pterocles gutturalis, assembly GCF_000699245.1. Lineage (NCBI taxonomy): Eukaryota > Metazoa > Chordata > Aves > Pterocliformes > Pteroclidae > Pterocles > Pterocles gutturalis. Next base: position 84,363 of record NW_010112645.1, on the reverse strand, counting down.
ATTAATTGTAAGAAGGGGTACTTTTTTAACTTGCCACAAGTTATAATGAGAACAAAGATTGGATATAGGTTCTGTCCCTATCTCAGCACAAGTTATAATGAGAACAAAGATTGGATTCTGTCCCTATCTCAAGACTGCTTAGCCTGATGCATGATGGCCGCTATCTAATCCTACATTCCACAGATTCATGGTTAAAAGACAGAAAAGACTAAAGCTCTCACTATGCAGAGCCAGAACATGTAGGGTTTTTTTTTTGCTTATTAGGAAGAAAAGGTCTCCCGTGGCTTCAGGTAGAGGGGGGAATATTCCCTGTTTCGTTGTCCTTATTTTGTCTGACAGTGCTTTTCACTTTTCATGATCTCTGTTCCTTTTTCTCCTCTTTTGCTGCAGTTTTCAAGTCCTTCTTTGATCTCTTTTTTCCCCCTCCCCTGCCTTCCATTCTTGTTATCCGCTCTCTGTCTTGAATATTCGACTCACACAATTATGGATATCTGAATAGAGTTAGATTTGAAGCACCTACCCAGAATAGAGCTCCAGCAGGTCATTGTAAGTGTCACTTTAGCAGTCATGGTATGCAGCTGGAGAAGATTTAAGAGCAGTGACCGTTGGTCACAAGCCAGTGTTTCAGTGTGGACAGTTGGTCACATAATCTGCCAGTGATACGTGTGTGTACTCTGACTTCTCTGATGAGTTTAAATAGAGAGTGGACCTGAAGCTTTCAAATTAATTGTAATGGAAAAGTGTTAAGGAGAGAAGCCAACCCCATCAGTCCATAAGAAGTACCCTGCTGGGTGAAGCACAGAAGCCTGTCTCCAGCAGTGGCTGAAGGAGAGGGTAGGTAGAGAAAGGATGTGACCCTGCCATTTTGTGAGGTGCATTTCACTTGCAATCTCCCAACATCCAGAGAGGATAAAGCAGGGGTGAACCCTCTGGCACTCCTCCTTGTATTCACTATACAGACTGGTCGCCCACGGATTTATCTAATCCCTGTTGAACCAGCAAATGCTCTCTGTATCCACAATGTTGGTGGCAGCAGTGGCCAGAAGTTTACTGCCTATGGTGTAAATAAGTACTTCTGTCTTTTTATCTATTTTAAAACAGTCTCCTACCAGTTCCTTTGAAGTCCTCTGGTTCATACACAGCAGTGACCAACACTGACACTTCTTCACTACTCTTGTAATTCTGTGAAACTTTTCCAGCTGAACCTCTCAGCTATCTCCTCTCCAAACTGAAGAGTCCCAGACTTTCTAGTCTCTCCTCACTTTATCTGTTTTTAAACACTGGACAATGAGAAAACCTGATGGTAAACTCAGGTGGCAAAGACATCAGTGTGCCTGAAAGGTCCTGGGAGAGGAAAGGGTTTTGAACAATCCCCAGTTATTTCCCTGAAATTTCAGGCTTGGTGAGCAAGGAGTGCTTGGTCACTAACAGTCTGAAACCAGGTTTTCTTTCTTGCCTCTATATGACACGTTAAGAGCTTTCTGATTCTTTAGACTTTTCATTCCTCTTCCAAACACAAGGCATATGATGTCAGGGTCCAGAAGCCCTGCCCACAGTCCAGGACCCCATTTCAGCCCCTGTGGCTGTCAGTCCCTGCCCCAGCGATGCTGCAGCAGTGCCCCGCTCCCACAGCCCTGCCCCGCCCCAGGCCCCACTGGACGCTGCCCTACAGACCGACTTTGCAGCCTGAACTTGGACCCGCCCCATCACCATGGATCCACCTGGTGATCACTGGCCCTGATCCTCACCCTGACCAGCCACTTGACTTCCTGGCTTGGCTTTGGTCCTGTCCCATCACCACACGCTTGCCTGGTGGCCCGGGCTCTGGGCTGGCGCTGGCTGTCACCTCAGGGCCTGTCCTGCTCCCTTGCTGGTGAGGGGTGGACAGGCCCTGTCCCGCGCGTTGGTGCCCAGCTCCCATGGCATTGCACCCGGCCGCTGGCTCTCCAGCCCTCAGGGAGCAGCCAGCCCTTGCTGCACCCTGATGTGAAAGGTAGAGAAGTCCATAGTTAGCTTCCCAAGTGATGAAAAACCAACAAAGTACCAAATTATCTTTAATCTGCCTTTGTGCTGTTGCTCGTGACAATCACCCTGGAGGCAAAGGATACGAACAAGAGGGACAGGAGATGCCAGAGAGAAAGACGATGAGCAAGAAATGCCATACCCCGGCTTTGTGGGTTAGGCTTCAGAAATACTTTAAACTGTATTTACCAAGTGGAGCTAAATACTGACATTTCAAACCCACCCCTTTAAAGAATTTTTTGTAGAGATGCTTTCAACACTTTTTACTCTGCCTTCAATATGTCTATATTCCAGCATTTTTAATGAGGCTGAAAAAAAGAATAATTAATAGGGACCAAAAAATCCCCTGTTATTGCTTAATATCTACAGGATGGATAGAAGTAGCTTTTATAACAGACAATAGCAGACATGAAAACAACCAGCAATCCAGTTAAAACTCAGAGTCCTCTGCTCTCCTCAGCTACAGGACTGTCAGGACATCCAGCACATTCAGAAAAGAATACCTTTCAAAAAAATCCTAAATTTCTGTGTGCATTACTGTTATCAATGCTATGATGGCACTAAGATGTTAGTTTTGTACGGCTGTAACTAAAGCCATCATTATAGGTTGCTTCTGGGCCATTGTAATCAAAGGAAATACGAAGACTTGAAAATGAATCCCAAATGAATGGATGCATTCATTTGAAAAAAAAATCCAAATCAAACATCCCAGATGTTTGAATCCCAAATATTTCCTGAGATACACGGTTGCTGGAAGCACTTGTAACTCTTAATTAAAATTTGCTTACAGAATGAACCCTGATTCTTAGAACTGCTGGCTACCATAGACAAATTACCTGGACTGATGAGGCAAAACAGAAAGTTAGAGAAATCATCTGGATTCAGAGTTTTTAATATTGCTTTGCAGAGCATGGATTTGCCAAATAGCCATATTTGGGAATGCTGTTTAAAAAGGCTAAGAATGTTAATAAACTTGTGGGAATACTAGGTCAAAGCTAAATAGATGAAACTATATCCACTGGCACATTTACCAAGAACTGCATCAGATGACCATCTCAGGAAAGCACTACTGTATCAGTGCCACTTCACATTCTTCAACACTTTTCTTTACAAATATAAGGGCTTAGAATGACATGGTTGTGGTGGTTTTTTTCGCAGCAGCTTTCACAGTCATTTCTAAAATATCCGCCTAATGTGAGATAAAGTTAACAAAAGACATCCATGAAAAAAAATCCCTGACCACAACAATTCAACAGCAATTTCTTAAAGAAGTGGCTGTCTCCGCAAGCACTGTGGGATCCCAGTTCCCTTCTGGGGCTATCAGTGGGCTGAGTTTGTCGTTGTACCAGTAGAAAGAGATATTGCCACCAAACCCTGGGTACCACTGACAAGGCTCCCAAAGGCTTCACACACTTCAAATAATAGAGCTCTTTACTAAGGTGATTCACATACTGCTTCTGTTAAAAGCACTGAGTATTTGATTAGAAATTAAGAGAGCCGTGAGTCTTGAGTGGGTCTCTAGAGTCAGCCCTGTCAGCACAACCAGCCAGCTTCAGCCCTTTGCAGTGCCGGTGGGAGCTGCATGTCTGCCCACACCCCACAGTCCAGGCTCCACTTTGCCTATTATCAAGTCTTTTCTTGTCAAATAGCTCAACTGAAGGAGTCTCCATGGCTCTCCTACTTTGCCTCCCTCCAGAGTATGACACCCCCCCACCCCAACACAGGCTTTTCTTCCCTCTTGTGTTCTGCAGAGCCAGGGAAGTCCTCCGCCGGCTGGGTGTCAAGCCAGTGGTAACACTGAACAGTCACACTGCCAGCATATCCAACCATACTGTGAACTGGATCAATTTTGCTCACATTTTACAGGAAATTAGTGTAATAACTAGATCCAAGAAAGTAAAAATATATTATTTTGACAAAAGTAAAACACAAGTTTCTACCAGCTCAGACACCACATTTTTACCATTTCTCCCCTTCAAAAGATTACAAATGTGAAAGTTAAAATAGCAAGGTCAAAACTCCAAATATTTCAGCTGGACTGAAATTAAATACATTGTAACAATTTGCTTAAGACGCAAAAAGCTCAAATTCATTCTTTCATCCTTATTTGTAACGTAACAAAAGATCAAAAACTAGGATTGCCTATGGTACTGAATTTCAGTGTTTCACACAGGTCTAATAGCTTGCAACACTCTGCGGCAAGCAGGCTATCAGGAGGATTGTTTACTCTTCAGTATACCAGTTTTGCCAGAGGACAGGAGTTTCTTCTGTTACTGTATAATTATGTATATCTTTGGCTAATTCTGCTTTCCTTACAAAGTAATTGTAAGTACCAGCAACAGCAAAACTATGGCATGTCTTCACTTTTCAACCTTCTTTGAAAAATTTGTTTTGTGCCTAGGGTGTATCAAATACTCTGTAAGCATCAGGAGACAAAGATGGGAATCATCACAACAGGAAAGAAAAATGTAAGCAATATGCCATCGTGGGAACCAGATGACTTTTCTGGGCCCTTGACACTAAAAGCTGCAGCTGTCATCCTCACTTGCAGGCCCACTTGTTTCATACTGATCCTTGGAAAGTGAGTCATGACTCACTTCCTCTGGTTCTGATCCTTCTACTGAGCAGGGAGATGTTGCTCACTGCCTAGCAACCATGTTTGTACTTATGATAGATGGTCATGCTTGTTACAGAGGAATTTTCAGACATGGATCCTAAGATGATACTTGAAAATAGTATGTACTACTGTTCTCTGGCATTGCTTTCATGTCCTACTTTTGGAGCAATTAAGCCACTCTGTCTTACTGGAAAATTTTCAATCTTCCTCCTTACTCGACTCTGTATTTCAGTAGAAAAATTAGAAACCACATCAAGAGACTTCATTTTTCCTTTCCTAAACAAGATCAAGCTGCCAATGACTCAGAAGTCTGGAAGAGAGGCATAGTGGTCCAATGTGTTTTCTTTTTTTTTTTTTCTTGCAATGCTGAACTTTGTAAGAGCACATTATTGGGGGAATGCAATCTGCTTCAAGTTTAAGCATGAACACCAGTTTTAGGTTCAACCAATACTTCTTCAGAATACCAGGCTCACTGAAATAATATTTTAACAGTTGTCTAAAATCAAATGCTGATTCCAGCTCGGCTTGCTTATTGACCAAGCAGATACAGTTATCCTGGATAACCACCAGAGGGGACCTATGTATGTTTTTATCTTTCATATTAAATCATTACCAGAAACAAGAAACAATAAAAAAATAAATAAAATAACAACAATATTCCCCGTCAGTTTATCTGGAAATAGTGAGGTCGCTTATCAATTATATAAATTGATTAATTAGTTCTCAATGGCTATGCAGTGGCCTTGAGCAGATTACCAGCATAATGTAAAATTACAAGAATAGGTTTTGCCTGAACCTCTTTTTAGATAGAGGCATTGGAAAAGGCTTGACTAAAGAAGGTCGATTCATGTTTACTTGAGTAATGCAACCTCCAAAGGAATACCAACATACCAAAAATGGTGCTGTAATAATAGACTGAACATAAGCTTTCAGGGCAAGGAGACATGGTGGTGAGGAAAAAGAGTAGCTATGAATCAACATTTTCATTAGTTCAAAGAGTAATGCTGCCAGATATGACAGCCATTATTTTATTCATAAATTACATTAATTTTTCCTTTGCTGAAAAGAACATTCAGGGAGATAAAAATACTAACAAGTTATGGGTGGAAAAGTGGAAGAATATTATTCTTATCTGATACACTCAAGAATGTTTTTGCTTTGGGGAGATTGACCAAATAACATCATCTCAGAGTTCAACATTATTTCCAGCAAGCCATGTATCAGTCCAACACTTTTAAAAGTAGATATGACATTTGGAAAGAGACAAAAACACCCCCAAACTTTGGAAATATTTCAAACCTCTCAGCTTCCCTATGTTATAAAGTGTGAGACCCCACAGTGTTTCATGGCACAGACATAAGTCATATGTGTACATGCCAGACCAATATGTGATGTGGTGGCTGCATAACTGTTTTGCCACCTAGCATAGTATGTTTTGCCACACAGTTTAGCTGAGCATGGGACCCAAGAGTGGTGACATTCCACCCCTGGTACAGCACAGAGATGGTCCTTCAGACCCATCCTCGGTCACTTACCACAGATCAGGCTGGCCAACTGCATGAGACAGAGCAGGAGAGAGCTTCACACTCTGATGTAAATAAAGCATGTACAGTAGGCAGATGGGTTTCAAGCAGAATGCAGCAGATTTGATAAGGCTGGGATTCACAAATAGCACCTTGGTTAAGAATTGTAGCACTTGTAATCTGAAACAGAGAAATTATTTCCTCTGTGGAAAACTACTAGGACCTACAGAACCAGTCTCACTTTAGAAATCTGCCAACAAATGGTTTATTAAAACAAAGGAGTTGACTGACCTCCTAGGAAAACACGGATTTTGTGCAGCAGCATGACCTTTAGTCAGGCAGGTATTTTATAATTATTCTCATTTATAATTATTTGAAATCATATCTTAATCTGGTTGGCTGTGATTTCAATAAAGAACCCTGATATTTGAAAGTATTCTGGTGTGTGAGAAATAGGATGCACGTACAGCACACCTGGGTGCTGGAACAGGTGGCTGTTAAAAGATCATTTTATTGATGTGCTCTACAGAAAACCTCCAGCTCCAAGGTGAACACATTCCGTGTTGGTAGCCAACATTCCTGAAATACATCGTAGCTCATAAGTAAGAATCTCTCTCATGTCCTCTAAGTCTGCAGAGTGGGAAAATATTGCTCACTAAAAGAACTTATTTTCATGACTATAAATGAACAAATATCTCCAGAAAAAAAGGCAATTATGTTTATTTGTTTAACAATGCTAATCAACACATTTTGAGCAAAATCACAACACAGCCTTGGAGGATAATTTTGCAAAACACATAGGCTTTTGTAACTCGGTGAATACTATTTTTCCAGAATGAAGTAGTGCTGCTGTCAAAAATTTGCTGACGTCTTCCACTAAACTGTCATAAGACTGGAAACAGTTAAGTACCATTAGGATTTTTTTAGTGTACCTCTCTTATCCCAAGTCAGGTAATACTCTTCTCCCAGATGGCAATGCCGTATGCTACACAAGACACAGCTTCTCAGACAAATTTCAAAGACTCTGAAACAAGTTCTGATCATATTTAGAAAGCAATCCATAGCACTTACTTTAGATAGCCATTAAAAGATTAATCCAAGCATAAATGCACAAAGGCATTTTTAGAACTCACTCAACCTGAAGGTTTAAAAATACTCCACTCCATTATAGATAAAGGTTTACATATTTAGTATTTAGTGTTGAAAATAATGATAACTGAATTTATGGTTTTATTATCAACCACATTTACAATATATCCTCTCACACACAGTACTGGGGTTGGATTGGACAACTATAGTGTTTACAAAATTACAGTTTTACCCCTGTATATCAGCCTAAATTAAACACCAGAAACTTTTCTTTTTCCAGAACAGATGCTTATCTAGTAGAAATTATTTGGTTTATTCTCTTTGAAGTTACACTGGCATTATTTCTTTTGCACCACATAGCATATTTCTAATCTCTACCAGTGCAAATGAAGGAAAACTCAAACCTTTTGTTTCTCACTATACATTTAATAAAATGTTCTGCCACTGCCTCAGATCTCTATCTGGAAGTTAATGATCTCATTACACTTTCTAGAGGAATGCTGGAATAACCCTGATGTCCTGATTTTAATTACTTTTTAAAAACTCCATTGAAATTAAAATATCTCCAGGGCAGTTTGGCTGCTGCTGAGTTCAGGTTGAAGGTTAGATATACTTCTTTACAGTCAGAAGAACTATACCAAAAACGAAGTTTCCTGTTGCTGTTGTTTGTATCACTCTAAAAATTGCACCCAGATTAAACACACATGTTCTGAAAAGCCTAACAGGTATATCTTTCATATAGTACCTTCATGGAAAGTCATATACAGCAAGCACTGATTTTCAGGAATGTTTTGTAAGTTTTAGCAGTTGAATGTGTGCTATTCAATACACTTCATTTTGCAAGTATAATGAAACTCTGAAATCCTGTCCCTCTGACAAAGAACTGATAGTTTGATGTTGAGATCTTAATATCTGTATCTAAACCATAAAAGCCTAACTGAATATCTGTTTTGGTGGGTGAATAATTCCCACAGACTCCTTGTGGGCTTCCACCAGGACCACAGTGAAAAGAAGTTTCTGGAATAAAAATGGCCATCCCTTCAAAATAGTTTTTGTAAAGCAAAATCAATTATGTCATTTTTAGGGACTCCTGTGAAACTAAGAGGAATAAGAGAACAATTAAGGTAAAAAAAAAAAAAAATCTTTGTATCAGTTATAATTTGGTCACAGACTGAGTAAAATGGAAACCTAGAAATTGTATTAGAAAATAGTTTATTTTAAGCTAAGGCTCTGGGAGGTACATATTTTAACTGTGGATCAAGGTCTTGATGCTCCACTGTCCCAAAGTATATGTCTTCTCTGTACTATTCATATATTTTATTGCTACTCTAGAAGTAAAGTCAGATGGCTTGAGCAGTTTTAGAATGTGCTTTGAATACAGTCCAATTTATATGAACTTGAACAAGTTCTAAGTAATCCCTTAAATAGTCTTTTGTGACCTGCAGGAACTTAAAAGTGAGGAACATACACAGAATGACAGAGGGAGTGCTTCTAGGAGTTATCTGGAAAGTGAACGTTAGTTTGATATACCCTACTCTTCTGAGGATGATGATCTTTAACGTGACAGTTAAAACTAAAAGCTCTTATTTCCAAAATAAGAGTCATACTTGAAAAGTTAGTCTATTGTTGTCAGCTGAATTTGGAATCCCATCTAACAAGTCTTGGGCAGTGAAGGATAACAATCTCTGCTCCGCATATTTGAGACAAATCAAGTTGTTAAAAAAAAAATAAAAACCTGCTTTCACAAGATATTAGAGCCATTCCATAGCTTGCTGAGCTTTTGAGGAATGAGTTTGCAAATGACCCCAGGACTCTAACCTTAAGTAGGGTACAATTACTTGAACAGGGAATTTGTCTGTGAGCAAAGGTTACTGTTTATTGACCCCATCACCAGATGTAATCATTTCATTCAGTTGTCCAGCTGAAATGGATTCCTTCTCAAATGGTGAGCCGCAACACTTGGAAGTTGTCCAAATGAAAAATTCTGAGAGTTGGGATGTGAAAGGGAGGAAATGTTATTGAGGTACCTTTCTCTTGCCAGTTAAATGGAAAATCCACCAATTTAAGGCACTGACCGCAGCAGCTTAGAGATATATACAGAGCTATAGAAAAACTGAAAATAAAAATACATATTCTATACAAGTAAATATATTTTTAATGCACTTATTGTTCCACAGACTTATCTTTCATATCCTTAACTTTTCACAGAAGGATTCCAATAAAATTTAGAAAAGTGCTTTTCCTCACTTTTGCTTCCTCAACAGGCATTTTTCAGGTGAGCCAACTGAGAGACAGAAGATCTCTAAGGACACATTAGCAGATCATTGGCGAGTAATGGAATGGAAACCAAGCACACAATCTCTGATTTAACAAGAAGAAGAGCATCCAATGAGTAGATATACGCATCTACATGAAAATATTTTTATTAATTTACTTCTTGTTTTGGAGAGTTTTATTAGTGAATGCATTTAAAATAATAATGTAATTATGTCAGAACTTCTGTACTCTACCCCCAATTTAGTTTTTAATTCATGGGTATCATATAGCAAATTACTTAACAATTACGGAGTTTTATTCTCATATAGGAATGACTGGACCTAGCTGTAGAAAAACCAGTATCTGGGAAGATATTTATAAAACTACAACCAGCTCCTTTTCGGGGATATGAATTCTGGACAGTTCTGTAAATTAATTTGGTCTCTTTTTATTTTTCAAAGAGAATAATTTTCTCCCCTTCCCACTCCCGTGTATGGCAAAGAACACATATTTTTCCATTTCCATGAGAAAAGTTATTTTTGCAGGTCCCTATGTTCTCATCAAAAAGGTTAGCAAAATATCAAAATTTAACAAAAGCAAAGAAAAAGAGTACCTAAGTTATCCTGAAAACAAGTCCAAACCTCCCACTCAGAAAGCACCTCTGCCAAATTACAGCACAAAATAGTCCCATGGTGAGAATCTTGAAAAGCAAAAGCTAAGTTTTAGTTTATACAGAAAAAAAGAAGAGAAAATTTTTGCATCATAATCTGAAAAAAAAAACTTACAACGGAAGGTACATAAATCATAGCAATTTATTCTTGTTCTAAAGCTCACTTTACTATGACCTGGTTTAATAATGCTTTGTCTAAGAATGGACCTTAATTAATCCTTAATTAATAACTCAGACCTGAATGCATCAGAAATCTGATGCAGATCCAGTGTGAGAATATGAAAATTTTATGTCATAATGAAAAAAAAAAGTTAACCTAACAAAATTGTTAACTTGGCCCTAAGCTATATATATACTGTCACCTAAGATTTTAGGTAGAACTTAACTATATTCATAAAGCACTTCACATTTAACTCTTCTCAGAGAATGAAGCATATGTGATTTTCTATCACACTCTCCAGAGGAAGAAGTACTAGATAAATCTGCAGAAAATCTGTCAAGGAAACTTTGAATACATGAAGACTGATTAGAGTATAAACTCAGATTTCCACAGGTAATAACTTTTCTTCGTGTCCATCCTTCAAGAGATAGCAACTTTGGTAATTCCTCACAATTCATATCTCATTCTGCACACAAATAATACACAGACTCTTCTAAATTTTTATTATCATAATTCTATTAAACTCAGGGCAATTCTTCCCAGCTTATACTTAATTTCGAGTCTGTTCCTTTTGTTATGGACCAGAAGTGAGGCTTGTGCACCCTTAGTGTTTCTCTTTTCTTTACAGTGTGAATGGATCTTGTAAAATACGTTACCATTCTCTACAAACCTTGTCACACTCATATCCATATATGATGGATACAACAATCCTCTAAGGAGGTTTTTATTTTAGAGTTTTGCTGTATGTAGCCCTATGGTTATCAGTTTGTGGTTGTGCATTATTCCTGAGCACTGCAAAGATGAAGCAAAAAGAGAAAGTCCATTTCAGGAGGCTTAAATTATTTATGCATGGTCTCCATTTCCACTGGAAATCTCAGGAGCTGCAAATCATAGAAAAGTTGAACACTCTCTGGGTTAGCTAATGCTAGGCCATTACCAACTGCTAAGGGCTCACTTGGTATACCCATGACAACTGGCCCTTGCAAGTGAAACTGCCACTGTTTAAGGATTTTGTGCATGCACACATAGATACAAATGGACAAAGGCCACAGCAAGCAATATGGAAGGTGAAGGGAACAAACACAAGAGACCAGTGATTAGCTGGAAACGTGATTCTCTTCAGGTTGCTTTGGGAATTTCATAATGTTGGTTACAGACCTGTAAGTGAGTCACGGAAGAGACAACCAAGCAGGACACAGATCCTTCAAGCAAAAAACCATTGTTACCCAAAAATGCAACTAAGCATGTCTCAGAGCCTGTCTTTGTATGGGGTTTGGAGATATACTTGCTATGAAATTCACTTATTTTCAGCATTGCCAGCAGTTCAAAGAATTTCAGCTTTATTTTGGAACGTAACAAGTTCCATTCTTCCATCTACTGAAGTTGGCTAAAGCAACCCACTAATACCTAAAGCATTATTATTTTATTTTAGTGAAAGGATTACTCTGAAGCCACTGAGGAGCACAGCCTGCCGGTATGCACACCGTGTGCCCAAGCAAGGGAGCAGACAGACCTGTCCCTGAGGACAGGCTACTTTGAATTCCTCAACTTTTATACATCGTAGTCTTTTGCCACTGACAAACTAAAGACAGAATTTATCATCTCTGTCCCAAAGTAGTCAGTTAAAAATTCAAAAATTTTTAAAAATAAAGAAAAAGACAGTCATTATATTCTTTAGAACACTCTTAAAGGACACTATATTATTAAATTTTGCCACATTTTCATGCCAGCTCTCTTTTTTTTCTGCTGCTTTGTGCAGAAGTGCAACACAGAAGACTGCTGAAGCTCTGTGTATGTCTCTCCTTGCTTTTGGCTAAATCAGGAAGCAGATTTCTGGATTTGACCTAAATTAACTTCTTCTGCATGGTAAAATATAGGTTTTGATGCTAATTCTTTGACTATTAAATCAAAGAGCAAAACTGTGTACCTGGAAGTGTCAACAAGACTCACAAGATGTTGATTGCCTGAACTCAACCTGAATTCAGGTTCCCTAGGGATGCTGGCTGCTTGAAACAGGTATCACAGGAGTCATTTTAAGGTCTCAGTGTTCCCTGCTGCCTCCTCTCGCCTCGGTCAGAAGGGAGCTGGAGGCTTCAGCTGCACTGCGAGGGGCAGCTCTCTGGAGCATGTGCACTTGGTGGACCTTCCATTTCCCTGGGGAAAATCTTCAGGGTTATGACTGAGTCAGCCCCAATGTCACTCTAGCAAGGCAGTACTGTACACAAACAACAATTTTGGCCTCTATGCCACCTAACAGCTGCCGTCCATCACAGTGTAGATGCTTGCCTAATGATCACTAGTGAGGGATTCAGTCTTATATCTATACCTAGAAGACGGCTGGAGCTAAGAGAGTCTGACGATCCTCATTTTTTATCCATTCACACATTGGTTTTGTTGACTTTGACTTTCCCTGACATGTTAAAACATTCAGATGAACATTGACCAGACTTAGGTCCTCTAGACATTACTTTCCCAAGGTCTAGGGGCTTTGAAACAATTATTGATAAATTTTTATAGCCATGAGCCATTCTCAGCAAACTGGATAAAAGGAGCCTTCATGCCAATGGAAATCAGGTTAGCTAGCCCTGGTGTATGACAGCCCATATGTGTAAAAATTGCAGTGATGGATAAGATGGATGAAAGTAGCATCTGAGAATGACAATGCAGATGCTTCAAAAGTGTTTTGCTTTCTCTGTATCAGTGGTGTAAAACAGACACATACACCAAACATGGTATATACCCTAAAACAAAAGGCTTTTGGTATGACTTCTCTGCAACTATTATGAAGTTATAAACATTTGAAGTACCACTTTAAACAACAGAACTGATATAGAATATTTGAAAAGTAGAAGAAGAAAAAAAAAGATGTTCTAATAACTAAATTAAGTACTTAAAAATAAATTCAAAACCAAAACTACTTTCTGTGTGGTATTTGGTCCATGAGAGGTTGCAAGCAGGCTGGTTTTGTCTTTATTTTGTGGTTCTGCAGACTGTACTCTAAAAAAAGAATTGCTCTCAGAGTTCAAGAGCAAGTCATCTGCAAAGTTCATTTTAATGACAGAATGCAGATTGTTGTTCATTTGCTTTTTGTATATGTTCTGCTTATCTTCACAAAGGTAAATATCTCTGGAATGTCAGGATTAAAATATTTAGAATGTTATTTCTCGCCATCACTGCCTACAGATCTGACTGCTTTTAGTTAAACTTCCATTTGCTAACAAAATCAGAACTTTCTAAAATGAACATCATGTACATCGAATATGCTGGAGTAGTAATTTGAGCATTCTCATATTTGAGGAAGTCCTGTGGAAAATATAAAGTTTTCTACAACTCAGATTCCTCTCTTAGTTTTCCTGTGTTGCAACTCTCAATTTTTTTTTATCAGCAATGCTTTCATATCATAACCATAATTTTATCTTGTTGGACACTGTTTCTATTGGAAAAGGGGCAGGTTTAATTATTTCACTCTTTGGAGGCTTTAATCACTCGGTCCAAGCTCTGAGTACAGAGCTATCATTATAAAGTTGATTTTTCACTTCTAAGTGAAAAATAGCTAAATAACAAATTGATTCCCCATCCCTTAAAATATATTTCTTCTCTCCCCTCCCTCTTACCCCCCAAAACTTGTGAACTGATGTGTTTTGCAGACTTCCCTCCTTTAATACAGTTGATATAATAGCTCCCTATTCTCAATGATAACTGTGTGCATTGCTGGATTAAATGAGTAGTGTCTGTCAGTCTTATTATCCTTATCAGCTATTCTAGGTGTACTTCAACACTTTATCAATTGAGAAAATCCTGAAATCTCTTCACCTGACCATGGATTTCTAACTGTTATTGAAATGGGCAGACCATCACACACAGTTACCAACCATTTGCATTTTTGAGATGTTCAGTTATAAGCCAGTAACGATCAGGATCAAGAGAGAGGAAAGGAAACACTCTGTACTGACCTGTCCCCTCCTAGTTACCCACTAAATGCAGCTCTAATAGACGTGATGCTAGATTTCCAACACATTTCTCTTACATTTTCCACTTAGAATATTGACAGTTTTTCTGTTTTAACTATGCTCACAGCCTATAGATGTCTCTCCAGGTACACAAGAATGCATACACCCACGTATTTCACTGGTATTCCTCCAGAAAAACACAGGTCTGAAAACCTTACACTTTGAAATCTGCACAAGTATGCTGACAATAAAGTATGCATATCTCTCCAATCAATGCAGTTATGCTCAGCCAAAGGTACCCTAAAAGTCTTTTACAAATTATTTCTGACTGAGTGAAGCAACCACGAAGAACAAAATCAGTACCAAGCTTTGATCTGGTAACTCAGTCCCCACAGGTGTCAGAAGGACTGATATGCAATTGTTTGTGAACTAAGTTATATACAGGAATCCCCTGTGCCTCACTGAGGATATCAGTAAACATCAGGATACAAATACAAAAGTTTACCTTCACCTGCAAGCAAACAAAAATACTATGATATACCAAAAGGATATCACATACTGTACATATGCAAAGGAAGCAATGGAACAGCTTTGCTAAGCCTGAGCAGAAGCATATGGAATTCACCGCCACCATTTAATACAATCAGGAAGTCATGAAACAGGTAGCATCTCAAAAACCACGTTGTCAAAAATTGAGGTAGGTTTGAAATAACACAAGCATTTGAACCTTGAAAGATACTACGGAGGGAAACTTAGAGTATTTCATAATTGCTTTTTCCTGTTGGACTCACTGTTTCTAAATGACAAGGAAACTTTCCCTTTAAATATTCCTCAGTTCAGTAATAACCTATCTTTGTTATCTCTCTTAGCTATTCATAGTGCACTCATTAACATTGGATCTCATTAGTCCCATGGCACTACTATAACATAAGATTTTACTAATAAGCCATTCAACAGAGTTGGCAACAGGTACAGAGGCATTCTGGTCAGATTTTTCAAAGTTGTTTAGATACCCATCTGAAATCAGTGATGTGTAAATACACTTGAGGATCTGAGAAAATCACTGCCTGAAATCACTGCAGGGGATTACAGAGTGCAGGAATTAGGATTTCCCAAATCCAAGTTGGTGCCTAAGAAATGGATCCTCTTTATTACCATTGCAATACTACTTGAAGGCAGCACATTAGCTTCTGTGTAAGTAGTTTTATGTTGATTTTGCTAAAATTCCAAATGAATAGATGACAATTGCACCAGCAGCTTTCCAGCAACCATCCAGCTGTGTTTCCTAGCCTCAGGTAAATACCAGGCAATTCCAGGTAGCTCACCTCCGCAGCAAGGGAAGCATAAGCTACTTCAAATTTAACCCAGAATAAGTCCTCACACAGAAAACCTTTTTCTTAGGTAGCTAAGTACCTATAAATTCACAACCTAACTTACTGCTTTGCAACACATCCATACGGTCAGACTACAACTGCCGTTTCAACAGACTTGGAGAGCCTGATGAAGAACAAACTTTCAGCTTTGGGTAATAGTCTGCATTTGTCAGGAATGTCCTAAGCACATGCAAACTCTGTTCTGCGATGGCATGCTCTGTGGAGATTCCCCTCACCCTATCAAGGTAGGAGGGAAGGCTCAAGGCCACAGAGGTATGAGGTGCCAAACGCCCGGGGGGATTAGTCCCCAGAGAGGAGTCAAGCAGCTCAATACTCTTTTGTCAATCTAGACCTGAGCTAGCAAATGGAGTCATTGTGGTCTGCCCCCTAGCTTGAATAAACACCAACTGAAACTTGTCACATATGGCACCTAATTCTGTCAAAGTCTGCCTCAAAAGTACTCAGCCTTCACTTTATCAAAAAGGCTTTTGCCAGAAACAGCAGGTTAGAAACTGGAAGAAAATGAATCAGAATATCAGGATAGAAGTGGTGCTTTTTCCACAGTGAATTAATAATTGCCATTTTCAGAGCAGTTGGAACATTACCAAGGATAAAAGACCAACACAAAGACCGCTACAGAGAGACCTTCTTTCATAACCCTAGTAGGAGCAAGCATTTAAAGGAGAGGTTGGATGCATTTACTGGATGTACTTTAGCAAGTTTAAATACAGAAAGAGTGAAAAAACTTTTATAACAATTTATATGAGCTCAACAGTGATTGCATTTTAACAGCTGCTCCTGGTCCTCTGGGCCACTGCACTCTAGTGGAATCAGTTTTTCTGCTGAAAGAAACGATTAAATTGTTCACATAGAGTCCCTGAAAAGGTGTCAGTATGAGCAGCTGGCAATTTAGGATCTAACAACTTCAGCATTGGGAAAAACATCATCGCTGTTTTATGTTTCCCTCTGGAGATCAAAAATGAAAAATTAAATTCTGGCAGAATCCAGGCATTTTCTACAACTAGACACACATTTAACTTTAATAAATTGGAATTAATATCTAGTCTCATTGTTTTCCATGTAAACTTAACCTGATGGTATGTGATGCTTGTACCATTTTTAGAGCCATAGATCACTAATGATTAATAGTGACCTCTATTCAGCATAGCATTATATTGCTCTCTAGAGTTTGTATATTGCTCAGTAATGAAATACAGCTACTGCTTTGGGAAGATGGAGACACTATGCGACAGTTTGGAGGGTTGTTTGCAGCAGGAAAGGGACTCAAAAGCTTGTTTTAACTGAAACCTCTGGAGACATTTAAGTGATAATTGCCTATGTTGCAGTATAGTTCAGTTTTGGAGGCTAATACTTGTGTTGCAGAAAATGGTAGCTTGGGACCTTCGCTAATCACTTAGGTCTCTCTCACTTTCACACCTTACACAAAAGGCCTGTGACAGCACACAGCATGCCAAGAGCACATTGAGATGATGGGTTTGCCCATAGAATTTGCCATGTAGGAAATTACTTCATTGCTACCTAGAGTCCTTGGACTTGCTTTAGCAAAGTCTTAGACAGTAATGATCCAGGAGTGTGTCAAGTTTTGAACGCTGATTACTTAAAAGCAGCTATGAAATACCCTGTCCATCACCTGACTTATGCCTGATGCCCATGATGATCACTGCCCCACGCGTATGATATTCCAGTCTGGACAAAATGGAAAAAGTGCAGCTCTAGAGCAGATGGTTCCAAATTTTCAACAATTAGCTCTTGCCGCTCACTGTAGAAACTGCTGGATGCTGAGAGGGGTTTGGGAAAGGTGGCCACTGACTTAGGTGTCTGAAAGGGAACTTCTGGTACTCTGTGGGAAATTTGGCCTTTTTTTTTTTTCCATTCCTGAAGTATTAGAAGATGCCAGACTGCTATAAATGGTGGGTCTTCACTTCCAGCTGGGTAACAGTGCTGCTTTAGTGCTCCCTTGGGGTCTTTCTCTATTGAGTGGTCTTCATAGAAAGATATCTGGTGACCCAGTCTCTCCTTTCAAAGGCTTGAGGGCCTTTGTAAAAGAAAATTTAGCAGCACAGTTTCACTATCAGAGATGACAGATCATAAGATAAAGAGAATCAAATTACGAACTAATTTTTTAAAGTTTGGTGGTGTTGACTTGTTTTGCATGCACAGGGTATTTCCAGAGAATGAATACCCTATGAGTTATCCAGTCAGACCTGAAGAATCATTCAATTTGTCTTCTGACTCTTTCAAAATGTTTTACTGTTACATGGCATAACACCTTTTATCACTAATAGCTTAGCATTAATCACAAGAAAGCGCAGATATAGTTTACTTTAAAATGCTGCTGGTGACTAGATTAGAAATGGAAAACTTAGTCATTCAATCATCACTTGATTTATGAGTATAAGGAAAGCAATTTTTTCTTCTGCTAGGATGCAGAACGAAAAGCTTAGTCTTTGGTTCAATATATAAAGTTCAAAACTCCAGAAATTTTCCTTCCAGAACATATTTAATCAGTTATGATACTTAGTGACTTTCAGCTGCTCTGATTCATTGAAATTACAGATGAAAAAGTGTACTTGCTTATCTGTCTTCTTTCATTGCATAATTCTTCATTGCAAGCAATTTTCACAGTTTTGAATTAAACATTGTTTCCAACACTTTCAGAATTTGAGGAAAGAAACCATCCATTGGCAGGAGTTGTTTAAAGACAGATTAAAAAAACAAGAACCCAAGTGATTCAAAACTTTTTTGACAGGTTATTATATTTATAGGACTAGATAATATAGCGTCCACAGTTTGTTGACAAAAACTGCATTTAGTCTCAACCATAACCAAAGCTACAAATTTTTAAAGAAAGATTGTCCAGATGTATGTGATGAAAACAGAAGATAGAATAAACTCACCAAAGATTAAAATAGGCCAGACTAAATACAGAGCCTTTCTTTGAAATTATTTTCTAGGCAAATAAAGTAGACCTTATCTCTTTAGATTTCAGTATAGCATTGGATACAAGTACTATTTCTTACTAGTTCAGATAGAAAACTGTGTATTTAATTTTCTATACAAAGAGAGCAGACCTTACAAATTTAGATTTAATACTTCAGATGTCAGCAAGGCATTTGATGCAATTACACATTTAACCGTAAAGTTTCTAAACTAGGTGAAGCACTAACAATGGTAGTATTTAAAAGGGGTGAAAAATTGACAGTGCAAGGGAGGTTTCTAAATCAGTTCCTTAAGGACTGTTTAAACCCAGTGTTTCATCTGGGATGTTGGCAGAAAAAGTCTGACACAGGGTTATAAGCCATAATAAACACAGAGGAGGTTGGGTACAGGAAGAATGGATGACCTCTGGGACTGGAATAATAGAAATAGGATAACCTCAACAGCAAAAAATGAATGGACTTGGATATAAACACAAATAAAAGGAATTTATTCTATAAGCTAAGAAATCACCAGTTGCAAAAAACTTAAAGACACAGTGCACTATTCAATAACAGAATGAGTAAGACTGTTAGCGTGCTGCAAAGTGGAAAACACAGATCAGCCCTAGAGCTTATGTGAGAAAATATTGCCAGAGCAGAAAGAAATGTACCTGAGCTGCAATCCCACACACAGTTCTGTCATCCTCCTTTAAGAAAAGGGTATTTTGACTACAAAAGGAAAAGAGAGAACAGATGGGATTATCAGAAGATGGACAGTGTATCCTATGAGTAGAGATGATAAGAACAAGCATTGAGTGAGTAATAGTTATATGGGTCTTGGTTCACTAAGTTCAGATGAACACATACATGTGCCATGAGACACCTAGGAAAATACTTTCTGTTGTTCGTGCAAGTACAAAAATCTGTACAGAAAGGCAAAGAGCTGCAAACTCTGCTCTCATTGCCACAAGGTCAATAAAATATGTGGAAAACCATAAAAACTGTGCACGAAAAGCTATGAGAAGATATATTTATTCTGATATTTACAAATAGTGTTCTGTAACCACAAAAAGCTATGAAAAACATTTATTTAGTAGTTCAATTTTGATCTAATTTTCTACTGAGTAAGATAACATCTCCCACAAAAGGCTCTGAGGCATCACACCAAATTAATTGTTTTCAGTTCTTAAGAAAAGCCTTTTCACAGTACATTAGTTTTAACAGCACTAGAACATGTCTATTGATAACTAATTAGTGAGCAACCATCATGACACTAGAATAATGTTTTATCTAAATTCCTAGCTTACTTTGGTCTGTGACTGGGTATTATGCAGCTAAATGCCAGGTCAGTGTCTGTTTGAAGGGTGGAAGAAGATATTAGTGACCTTGTAGAAGGTACTTCAGTGACCAATGGAGCAGACTTTTATGTCATTGTGGAAAAAGAAACGTTGTTCCAATATGTGCTTGAAAAAAAAAAAATAGAAAACAGAAAGCATGTTAAATCATTAAAAAGTGAGAGTTATTAATTGATTCACAATGCCTAATCAAAGACTAAGTCATGCTAACTGATATAATGATTTATTAGTTTTTGAATAGCCAGGCTATTAAGAAAATCTTTGAAATAAGAGGGTGAGGCCTTTCAGAAGCTGGCAAGAGCTGATTCAAGGGCTCCATGAGGAAAGGCAGGTTGTTGATTTTATTTATCTTTCTGATACATTTTTACTCTACGTGTATTTTTTCTGCCATTTTTGCTACAGGGTTTCGAAGAATACGAAAAAGGATGCTTGATCAACTCCTAATATGTAAGTTAAATAGAGAAATCACAAAGTAAACACACAAAAGTATTTCAGAGTCTGCAGTTGAATGAAACTAAAATTTATATTTTGGAGATTGCCATTTTAGTACTAATTTCATTAGCAAACGTAGCCTGATGAGATGCATCAAAAAGACAAGAGCTAGAAAAAGGTTTGAAATACCCACAGAAATAATTCCCTGCTGTAGCAGAGCACACAAGCAGCTGTTCTTACGCAAGTATTGCATTGTTTACTTTTCTGTCTCTAATGTTTTTGGCTACAGAAAGGATATATAATTTGAAGAGAAAACAAATAAAAAGTTTGTATCAAAAGATGCTGAAATCTTCTGCTGTTCCCTGCATCCATCTGTGGCTCTGGTCCTCCTTTCCTGATACACATTACCAAACAAAGACTTGATAGTTGCCCATTTCTGTCCAAACCATAGAATATTTTTAAAAAGATTTGTTAGTATTTTTTTTTTCCTTGAGTTGAATTATTGCAAATGATTTTACCAACCAGTTTGGATTTTCTTTTTCAAATGGAAGGTGACCAGTAACACAGAGACACTGTGATTGTGAAGTATGTATACAGAAAGAGAAAATTTTACAACTCCTTCAACTCCCGGAATATCGCACTCACTGTGATTACCAAATTACCAAAGAACTTTGATTCAGTTTTAGAATCAGTGGTAAAGCAAACAACCATTGCATACAAATACTATGCTTGTGTTTTTAATATATAGCATAGTAGGCTGCAAGAATATTATTTTTCTGTTAAGGTAGGAAGATGAGTTTCCTTAATAAAAATACATCTTGTAAGTCAAACATAAAACAGCAGTGTAGAGAAGCTGTTTATTCTAGCTGGGAAAAGCAAAATTTAGGAACACTGTTACTTAAGACAAATTAAATCTGTAACAACATAAATCAGACTTTGTCACCACTTTGGCATGATTTTTGTCTTTTTTTTGAAAGTATTTTTATTTGAGAATTAATCCAAAACCACCAACTAATATCAGCATACTATAAAGCTATATAGTGGTCTTATCCAAAGTAGCTCTATATTATAATTAATTTTGCAACATTGCAAATCCCATTCTAAGATTTAATTACATACTTCAAACTGAATGTAAAGTACATTCATATAGAAATAATGTATAATATACTTTATATAGCTATATAATATTTAATATAAATCTGCAAATAATACATATATATTATATATTGCATATAAAATATTTTAGCTTTTTTTTAAATTAAAAAAAGAACTTGAAGAAACAGTAAAATATTTCTGATTGACAAATAGCTTTCTCAATTAATGCGTAGAGGTTTATAATCAATGTCTAGAGAAAAGGATATATCTTTTCCTACTATTTTGAGAAATCCCCTGACTATAAAAGTGATGTAGCTTCCTCAGCAAGAGGAGAACTTGGGGATTATGTAGAAGCACAGGGCAATTCTGGCATGAATCCTAGACACATGTGGTGTGTCCTAGACACATGATTCCTTGAATCACAGTGTACTCAGTAAAGACCTGGTGTCAGTCCTGGATCAGCCTCTAGTCTGAAGACTTCTCCCTTTTCAGGAAACTTGAAGAGGTTCAGAAAACTCTAGCTAACAGATAAAAGTAGACTTCACAAATGGTCTCTGCTGCCCGGCCCTCTCGCTCCATACACTGTTGGCTACTGGAAGAAATATTTTCTTCTGGAAATTTTTTGAGGATACAGCACATGTCTAAAACTGCCATGAATGAGTCAAAAAGGGGGAAAAAAAAGATTGTCTAGAAACTTACGACTTTATACATAGAAGCTAAATCTAGTATTGAAGTAATTCAGAGGAAACACCTTTGGATGTCACTATTATAACGAAACAGAACAAGTCTCACAAATTCTTTCTGAAAAGAAAGAAAATCAAGAAAAAGTCTTGCAAGAATATTTCTTTTTCTAGGTAAAGACAGTGTAGCCAAGTAACGAAAATCAAATGGGCAAAGTCAGGAGACCTACAAGTCATCCCTTCTGGTTCTTCAGTGGTCTAATAGATGAGGCATTTGTTCAAAAATCACCACGGAAACAAAGTTTCTTTGTAACCATATTCCAAAATTTTAAGAATTTTAGTACTATGTTTTAAATTAAAATATTTCCCAGAAGCATATTTTAAATGAAAAATACAGCTGCAGAAGACACTCAAGTCACTAAATTTTTCACTTTCTATAATTTACATATGCTAAAATTATAAATAAAAATAACTATTCATAGAAAGATGGGATTTTAATTTTTATTTGCGATTAGGAGTGCATGGGTTTTGTAATGTGTCCTTTTTAAGTACATAAATTAGCCAGTAATAGCTTCCATTCCATATTTGCACAAATAAGTGCATATTTGACCCACCTGTTTCTAAATTGCACCTTCTGAATGAGTGAACAAAGTAATTGTGGTAATATTTAACATGTAGATATTCCCTTATATCTCCATCATGTTTTAAAAATATTGTCTTTCATCTACACAAAGAAACATTCTTCCATCAGCTAGCTTTCCATTAGAAAGTCACTTAAATTTTTACAAGGTTTCTAGTCCCAACCTCGAACAACCTGTCTGCCTAACAACCTAATTGTCTTATCAACATGGAAGTGTAGCCCACCAAAAGTGCTGTATTAATATCTGCTCGGCAACTGAAAGTTCTTTTTGGCCCTCTATCTGTCATTCAAAACTGAATGAAAAGTGGTAAGCAGTTGTCCACAGTTTCCCATGAGAGCAGATCATTGTTAGCTTAAATAAAGTCAAGAGTTGTAAAAACTGTAAAAGACCTATTAATTTCCATAGCAGTATTTGAGGAATATCAGTCGCTGTAACTGGCTTCATATCCATACCTGAGCTTTTTCCAGTAATGCTCTATTGTCCAATTAATTTAACGTGCATTTTTGGGGGTTTTTTCCCTTTTTGATCATTTCACCAAGACCTGCCATAGGACATTAAATAATACCATTCAGAGGGACTAGCCATAGGCAGCATTACAATGCAAAAGGAGAAATGGCGATCACAAGTGAAGACTGATCTTATTGATTTCCACCAGGTTATATTCTCTGACCATACTGAAAATGTTATCTGATACCTAGAAAAAAAGGCCAAGTATAAATTATTCAGAACAAAAAAGTTGATAATCCACTAGCTCTTGGGAAATTTTGACAGCTGAACTCTGATTTGAAAACTACTTTAAGCATACAGAAATCTTTATTAATTTGAGGATGATTTGCATATTACAGATGTGGAGATATCCCTCCAGCTTCACATGTCAATCCAGCCCATGAATTCATACTGCTTTTCCTAACTCAGGCAAGCCAGGAATGACCATATTTGGAAAAGGCAGCCCAAGCCTGTAGACAGCCTGAATCTGTTTTAACAACTAATGGAAGTATCATTCCCAAATACTGTTTGTGCAGAGACACAGTATAATACTACCTCAGACAATTGCCATTCTACCATTTTTCTATTTGCATTCCGGGACTGGTCACCAGGGCACAAGCTGTTCTTGGCTATGTGATCCCATACCATTGCATACTGACGCATGCCAGTTCAGATTTACACAAGGAAATCTTTGTGGTTAGAACCTGAACTTCTGTGGATTAACCTACCACTGTATTTAAATAACTGAAAATCAAAACCCTACTCCTCATGCCTGTGGGAAGAGAATAACATACATCTTGATTTGGTTGCCTTTTTAATAACTATAGTTCCTTGCAGGCTTACAAAGAAAACCAGTCACCTAATAATCTTGCAGATTAAAAGCAGAGGCCTACGTTAATGAGCAGGGAGCGCCAAATTCTGCTTCCATTCTTAACTCTGTTTCATTTAATGATTTCAGAATACAATTCAAGGTGTGATTCATCTCACGTAATTCAACCATCTAGAAGCTAGGCACTTATGTTACAATAGTCAACTAGACTACTTCTAAAATAAACAGAGAAAATGAAAAGGATCTTCTAAGATAGTATCTAAAATAGGTATGGTATGTGCTGTCTAGATGTGAATCTCTCTTTCCACTAGTGAGTGGGATTAGATGACTCAACAAATCAGATACCCTTTATTCTGTCTTTATTAGCCTACTCTGGGTCTAGAGCTTCTCAACAGTCAGCAGAGGAAGATAAGCATCTTCAGCATATGACTTATCACACCTTTTTTTTCTTAAAAACTGATTTTGGAATAGAATAAATCGCTTCTGAAGTTGCCTCTGTATGTCCATTGACTAAAAGAACCAACGTGGAAAAAACTCCCATCAAAACTCAGGCTACCTAAGATAAATGACACCTGTGGACACATCTACTGGAATTGGTTAAAGCAAACAATTGTAATTTGTTTTTTAGCTAAATTTTAGCGTTCAGTTTGATGCTATTAACTAGCAGTATTAGGAGAATACTAAGGAGGTATTATCAAATTAGAAGTCAAATTAATAAGGACCAATATAAACAACTCATTAAAATGCCTGCTAGCATATGATTATTAGTTCAAATTCAACGTCTGGGTGAAATATTCAGAATTTGCATTGTAACTACTTCACTGGTAGGTTTTATGTCTCCATTGGTTCTATCAGAATAACCAATGTCCTTCTGCTGTTTTTTTTTCATTTTCTCATGGAACTACAATTCTGGGACACAGCAGTAAATTAGATAATACCCATGCTCAGTTGCAGCAGCATAACTATTTTACTTTACCTTATAATTCAGTGACTAAGACACCTTCTGTGTATCCAAACAACTGGTCTGCTTCATAGACACTCAGTCTTTAATTTTGGCATGAATACTGAAATTTACATAGATGAGCAAACTGAACAAACATATGGTGTGAGCATAGCTCATTTTACTAAGAATAGAGGGGTTAAGGGGGCACATGCTGCCGCTCCACTAAATACTGGTCTTCAAGACAAGGGACAATTTCTTCATGAACATAATAAAATAGAGCCATTAAAACAAATGCAAATTTTATAGAGGAAAATTTCACATAGAAACTTTTCCTTCCAAACACTTTGTTAATCTGATCATTCTCATTTGACTTTTCATTTGTAAATTTTAAAGAAGTTTTTATTGTTGCATAATGACAGCTATGTGAAGAATGGTCACACATACCTAGTCAATGAAGAACTGAAAGGAAAGATGCAGATCATTTACCAAATACCTAGACTGTGAGTCAATATATTTTTGGATGCCTCAAGTTTTACCAGTGTGTGATGGAAATTACAAAAATTGAGGACAGCAAGGCTACTGCTGGTAAATTATGGCTTAGAATTAAACCAAATGATTCAAACCCAAAATCAGTAAAATAGCAAAGAGAGAGACAGTCATGTACAAAAATGAGGGAGGGAAAAAAAAAAGGATTTGAAAAGCAGTTTGTTTGCAGCAATGGGATTAAAAAAAACCCCACAATCTATAATCTTAGCTTGTCAGTAGTTGTCTGAGAGTCTATTTAGTGACCAAAGAGACTTTTCTAATTCATTCACCATTTTTATCACTTGACGTGTTATGCTGTGTTTCACAGCTGGAGAGTAAACATGCCAAAAGTTGATATTCTAAGTAGCTCTGAAAATATTTAAGTCCCAGACATATTTTTTGAGCAAATTGCAAACTTGGCTTCTCCATTTAAGAAGATATCAAAGGGCATGTGGCTCGGCCAGTCTCCAAACTGGCTGTGATACCTGGGAGGAGTTTACCTCAAACTGATTCTTTCATACGGTCAGCAGGCAATCCGAGAACAGTAGTAATATTTTTGGAAATCTTGGTTTTGATCCACCATAGAAAAAAAAGGTAATGAGTTTAGCAGGGTTAAATCAAATACTGCTGGAAAGATATCCACAAACCCGTTCAGTGTGGAAATATTTTCTTGTTGGCTTAAACTCTTTAGCTTTTATTGAAAAAGGAAAAATATATGACCATTCATTTATACCATAAAAGGAAAAACTACAAATTCAATTGATTTTGATCTCAAAGCATATCAGTTGCTCTTTACAATGTAACGTGCTAAATCAGTCCTTTGATTAAAGAGTGGCTTTTCTGAAATCATTTGTAATTATCACAGTTTAGGCTACATTTTACAGCAGAAAGCAGACTAATTTCCACAACAGTGCTTGTGAGGGCTCAGCTGAATGGTTCTGATTGCATATCTTCTCCCCAAAATACTGACAGTTACAAAATAAGGAGAAGAATCTTTAACCTATATTTCAAAATTCTGTAAGGAAAATGGCCTGGTAAAATTTCATTATATGTCTATTTCAACCATTGAAAAAAAAAAAAAAAACCAAAAAAACCCAAAACACTAAACCAAAAAACCTGTATAAATTAAAAAAACAATTAAAAAGCATAATGTATCTGAAAGTTGCAGAATCACTGACCCTGATGAATGAAATGTTCTGAACTGTCTGAATTCAAATCGTCTGAAGGAAGTGGTGGAAGTGGTCAAGAGGAAATCAAAACTCTCCAAAAGATTAGGCCAGAAATTTATACCAAGGAATCGAATACCAAGGAATTGAAGAGGACAGTGTCAACATGCAGAGTCTGTACTATCAACATTTTGATGTGACTGATTACTTAATATTATCAGTGAATATCTTTTAGCAAGTGTATATGAAGATTTTTTGCATATTTGCAGTATTTTTTATTTTTACTCTTTCCAAATCTGAGTGGCCATAGAAGTTCAAGTGGGGAACAACTGACCAAATTTACCAGTGACTCTCCATTTATTCAATCCAACTGTCCCTAAGCTAATATAAGAACAGAACATCTGCCAGGTCTGCAGACAAAGAGATGTCTTCATGGTGATTAGCTGGAACAAACAATGCCAGGGCACAAGTGGATTTCCAAAAGAATTCATTCTCTCCAACCCTGACTAGAGCAGATTGTGACAGCATCAGCAGGTTCTTAAAATGCCAGAAAATATTTGTAAGAATGATTCCAATACCTGAATATAAATCCTTGCACTCCTTGTTAGCACCCACTGTAATGAAGATTTACAAACTAGCAGTGATTTTAAACCCAAAGCTATCACCCAGACTGTACTGTAGTGTTGGGTTTTTTCTTATTTCAGCAAGTGTTCTAACTTGGCATTTCATATGCAATTCCTTCATAGGAATTTTAAAAGCAGATGATGTGAAAATTTTATTATTCAAATCAAGATTCTAAGTAAATTTGTCCTGGAATGGAAGAAAGATCTTCAGTTTATTACTGGAAAAGCTACAAGAGCATTAGAGTCACTGATAAAGCTAGACTTTTGCCAAAATGTATTTTGAATACCCTATGATAAATATAGATACCCGTAATTCCAAAGGTGTTTCACATCGATTATCTTCAGGTTTTCCCCAGAAGATGGTATTCAAGACCAATTTTAACAATGATTTTCAGATTCAGTAACTTACCTGACAAGAAGCATAATGAAGCTTTTAACTCATTTCAGAAAAGACTTGTAAATATGGTAATGATTTTCAATTCTGAATGGTGTTTGCCAGATTCAATCTAGTAGACTTTTTTGCTTGCCTTGTGACTTACACTCACTTGCATTTTTTCAATGACTAGAGTGTTCTTTCTGATGTACTAGAATAACTCATCAGAAGGTAGAAATGCTATAAACAATAGTGATTTTATTATTCCTCCATTTTAATTACTTTCACACACTGCTATTTTGTGGGTTTCTTCCTCTCACTAAATTTTAATGTTTCCCTTACATGCATTGATGTAAGTGATACCAGTAACTGACAGATTCATGCACTACAATACTTTGACTACGAAGTGTTACTAATATTTTTCAAATCATTAATTTTCTTTCTAAAATTCTCTCCAGACTCACATATTTAATGAGAAAGAAGGAAAGAAAAAAAAAAAAAAGAGAGAATAAGAGAACAAACAAAAGAAAGCATGACAGTTGCAAATAGAAGACATCTGAGCTGAAATTTCTTAGGGTAATTAGAGAATTTGATACCTGTGAGAAATAGGTCACATCAGTATTACCTACAGGTGGCTTACTGCAGTGTATTTACACTATCAGCACTTCTCTAATATTACTGTAGATTTTCTGGGAAGAAAGGCAATAAATTAAAGACTCCAAAATTAGACAAAAGAAACAGAGCACAATAAACTTGTCAAATCAATCCTCCATTCTGTTCATCTCATATCCTGAAGGTAACTTTTATCTCTCTCTTTTCTAAATCAGCATGCCATCTGGATCTGTGAGCAGACCAAAAAAATGCATTTTCTGTTCTGTTGTAGAGGCACTATTCACGTTGTTATAAAGTAATCTCAACATTTTTATTTTAAAGCCTCTTCGAGCAGTTGATTGTGAATATCCTGACTGTAGATAAAAATAGCAGTACACAGCTTTTTGAAAAATGTCATTAATTTTTCTTTATTTTTTATGTGGCTATATAGTTAATATATGTAAATTATTTCATTTGGTTTTAGTTTATAAACGTAAGAGATTTTGTCAAGATCAGTAGGTTTTGTTCCATTACAAGTTTAACAGACAGATTTTTAATTGGGTATTTCTGATCATTCTCCCCAATATGCTCCATTCACTTAGAGGAGACTCAGATTTCATTTTCTACCAGTTTTTTTTAGGAAATACATTCAATACTATATTTCAATCACAGTGCTAACCCATAATTTCACATTTAGTTCAATATGACAGTAGATATTTTCTTACAGGAACAGCTCCAAAAAGTTATGCAAGAAAATAAATATTTGTTAGTCATGGTGTGAATATAATCTAAAAATGGGACAAAACATTCTTAAAAGCTCATCAGTCTACTGTATCATTTTGGTCATACTATAAATTCACTAAACATACTGCAAATAATCTGAATGGCACTATGGGAAAAAAAAAAACCCCTACTGTCAACTGGTTTTTAATATGCAAGCCCAACAGGCACTCCAAATACCTACTATAGGCATGTTACAGCCATGGACGTTAAAGGGTGGTCTCATTAACGGAATTTTGCACTTGAAAGTTAGGCATAGCCACAACTTTTTGGTCATATGGATACCTCTCAAAAAGACAATTGTGACCACAGTAATGAGCCCAGGATCCCAGGCACCCTTTCCCCATGGCAGGACAGTCTGAATAGCATCTGCAGTGAGTGCCCTGCATTTTTCTACAGGTACATTTCGGTCACAGCTGACCTGTTTTTGGGGGGTTTTCTCTTGGCTCTCAGTGCAGTCCCCAGGGCTACCTGTAGGTAAAGCTTCAGTGCCTGAACCTGGAGTGGTAGGAGCATGCTGGGTGCCACGCCTGCACTCTCTGCCCAGCGCAGGGGCAAGAGTTCTGCCCAAGGCTGGTATTCCAGCCAGCCAGCACACAGGGCAAAGAGTGGCACATCGTCAGTAAGAAACAGGAAAGGCAAGAAGGATTTGCCCACACCTACAGAGCGGTGCCTTCAACTTCTTGAGATTCACATCTGCAATTCTATCCTGACAGTATCTCCCTACAAGCTTTCTTCAATGTTACTCATTCATCTAGCGAAAGATATCAAATGGCTCCATAAACCTCTCCTTCCAATAAATACTGACAAAAATGCCTGGAAAGGGCAGACTGAGCTCAGTGCTCCCAGAGGATAATTCCCATTAGATTGTGGAGTCTTTTCCCCTCTCACTTGTTCTCTCTTCATCTGTCCTGTCCCACATACCTCTCTGGACCTGCCCTTTGGCCTTTCCTTCATGTCCTAATCTCCAGCTTCACACACTTATTATTCATTGAATATTCCTCTTTTATTATATGTATTTATAGAAATGTAAAATATGGGTCCAGACTAATGAGTAAACTGAAACCAGGTCTCCTATTTAAGGCTAAGTACTGTAATCCCTCAGCTGTTAGGCAGATGAAAGTGGAACAGATACTCTCAAATGGTCCACTTGCTAGTCAGCTCAGCATCCCTATTCTAGCTGACTAAGAATGTATGTCCTCAGCTCTTCATCTCTAGCCCTTTGAACATCTCAGTTTTACAGAATTACATTAATAACACCAGGAGTTTGTTATGGATGTTTGCTAGGGGGGGAAAAAAAAAAAAAAAAAAAAAGAAAAGAAAAAGGATTTGCTGGTAAAACATTGTGAGGCGAAAAATCTCTGGGGCTGATTTATGTTTAGCATGCTTCAATTGAACTTCAGAGATGAGAAAACACTGCACCTCATTACAAAAGACATCGCCTAGTAAAGACATAAGAATTTCAATGGCATTTCAAAGGAATATTAGAATCAGGAGCACCTTAAATCAGTGCTTGAATGGCAATTTTTAACTTGCATAGTTCAGATGTTTCTCCTGGCAACATTTCCCTAATGTCATTATCACTTACTAAAATTCGATACCATCTACAACCTGAGCCTGAATTCCTGACACACAGTACCAGAGAGGTAAATATTATGCCAGATTAAAGAGTAGCATGTTTTGACAATTATGAAGACAACCGTTTCTCTTTTGCAATGAGGAAGTCTCAGAAAATATGAAAATACTTAGGCAGTTAAATTGTGTGCAACTTATTCACAAGGGAAATAACTTAAATACACAGCCCTAAGCTACTGCAACGTCTTTGATTATGTATAGCTCTGTCAAAAAAACCCAAAAGACATTTGGCTGCTTCTAAGAAATTTCATACTCATTTCTAACCTGAAGTCATATAACTTCAGGCTGTGATCCTCTCTGATCTCTAGCTCAGTGCATGTAAGTAGCTTCACAGGAGACCTCACATGTTTCTTGAAGTAACAAAGAGACAACGTTCTTTTGTGTCAGGTTTCAGTCCATCGCTAGTGAAACCTGTGCTAATGGAGCTCAACTGTTGTCCTAAGTTCCTTCTAGTGGACAGACCAGCCTGGTGTTACTAACTCCTATATAAAGGTGCTTGAAATTTGCTTTCTGCTAATTATGATTTGTAAAAGTCTCATCACAATTTTAACTGGCTACAATGCATTTTTTCTTTTGTAGGCTGGACTTTTTCCCTAAATTCTACCATATATCTGTGGTGGCTGTGGTCAATGTTATTTTTACGTACACGGAGAAAGGAAGTGGAAGTAGTTCCTTTCAAAAGCTTTAAAAAACTTCTAAAAACTAAAAACTAAGGGGATAATACAGTAACTCCTTAGAACATGCATATTACTGTTTTTTTCATGTCCATAGTACATGCTGCTAAAACATCACTTGGTATTAAGAGCAGCAAACTGAAAGGTGAATAGCTACATGTCAGCTTCACATCTTTTTTTTTTAATTGTGATTTGTTGTGGAAAGTAAAGAAAAAATGACGAAACACTAATTCACACTTCACATCACCTTGGCTAGGGATCAAGTAAGTGTTCAGCCACAATTTGCACTAGTTTTCATTTTGTTTGTTGGATTCCTTCGTGATTTTTTCTTTCATTGTTCAGTAGAAGAACTATTAAATTTATGATTATTTTTCTTCCCTCAGGTGAATTCAAGGAATATAAAAACAATAAAGCTAAAATGTTACACAAGAATGTGTAAAGGTAAGGCTAGTTGATACAAAGACAACAGATGACTTCATGCAGGGAGGACAGAGAATCAGATAAGGAAAATATGAAGTAAAGGAAATTTAGAAGGAATTTATTACATTATTTTTAATTATTTTTTTACTAGGTATGGCTGCTGAAATTTTACAATGCATCCTTAATTGTCTGTACAGGGTTGCTGTACTGGGACAGAACAAAAGCCATCTTACTCAATGTGTTCTGGTAGCAACTAGTGGTATGGTAATGGTCAAACTTGATAGTTGAAAAGAGGTGAGACTGCCACAGCTCCATGCCTCAGGTCCAGCCAATAATGAGGCTGAGCATGTATTCCCAATGGACACAAGCAAGCACGCATACAACACATACATGTGTAAACACACATCTGGCTGCACAGATCACTACAGACAAAAACACATAGAACTCACGCAAGCACGAACAGCACAACAGCCTCACCCAGTCTTCCCTTCTGGCTGATCAGGATGAGGGTCCATTAGTGGGAAATACAGACATACATACAACGTGGATGCCTCCAGGGGCTGACCTCGGACACCCAGACTGCCCAGTACATGGCCCCTGCATCCTTGATATCTGCCATTGCTGGTACCTGGGCAGATGAGCTGCCAAGGCTGCAGCCCCACTCCAGGTGCTGGTCCATACCCCTCGCTCAGACACATGAACCCTTCACGAACATACAAACAGGTCTCCCTGTTGACCTCCAGACCCCATGGTCTTTTCAGTACTTGGCCTGGATCCCCCGATCCCTTCAGCAGCCAATTCCTCCAGTCAAAAACACACACACCTGGCTCCCAAACCACTTTACCCACTCACCAATTATTTCAGCTTGATATTCACTAGTGATCACATGCTGCAAATAAGCCCTTACTCCAGCTTCTGGTGCCCCAAATACATGGGCCCCAATGACTCATGGTACCCACGGCAGCTGCTGCATTTTACCTCCAGGCACACACGTGGAACAGAGAATAGAGCCCTTCACCCATCAAAAGAGTCAGAAATGGAAGTTAATGACAAGATGGGACAGACTCTGCTGATCAGGTTGTAGGGCATGGCCAAAGCATAGTGACCAAAAGCCAGTTTATAGATGGCTTTTATCCCCTTTTCCCTCTAGACTTCTACACTTGTTTCTTCCTGAAACACCTTAACACCTTGAATTCTCCCTTTACCCACCTTTGGTACGTACCCTAAGCATCCTGTAATACGTTTTGTACAGTCCCAAAATGCTCATTCCCTGCCTCCCACAATGACTCCCATACCCCGGGGCTAAACCCCCTCAGTCTGAAAGGAGACCCAGAGAGCCTCTCCCGCAGACTCACAGATGGGGGCTACCCCAGGCTCATGGGGCTGAGGGTCCCCCATGACAGCCCAGGCAGGGATTGGGGCAGGAGATCCTTTCTCTGAGTAGGTTATTGGTGTTCCCCTGTCTGCTATTGTGCCTCTCTGCTCTTCTGTGTTCATGGAGGAGAGCCTGCAATCACATTATCTAGCATTAAATAGGACAAGACTAGAGCAATCCTTCCTCCTGTCCACCCTTGTAGTTTACAGAAATCACTGATACAGGCTTTTCCAGAGACAAAGTTTGCTTTCAGGTCCTATTGTTTACCATCTATACTTCTTTTCTCTGTGAAGCTACTTCTAGTTTTTCCTCTGTAGAATACCATGAGGAAATGTATTCCACAGTCCAAATCCATGCTGCGTGACACAGTATTTTGTTTGAAGCAAGCTGTCCACACAGTTCATTGGATACACTTAGTTGTTGGGCTCAGAGAAGTATGAAAGGTCATTCTTCATTCTGTCCCTCTTTCATTCATTA
This sequence comes from Pterocles gutturalis, assembly GCF_000699245.1. Classification (NCBI taxonomy): domain Eukaryota; kingdom Metazoa; phylum Chordata; class Aves; order Pterocliformes; family Pteroclidae; genus Pterocles; species Pterocles gutturalis. Next base: position 50,664 of record NW_010112645.1, on the reverse strand, counting down.
ACTTGTATCATACCTCTGGCTGTTGTCTTTTTTTAATACTGTCAGTTCTTGTCTACTCAGCATTTTCTTCTATAAAAGCTATTCCATTCCTTAAACTCTGCTTATTGGGTTTCTTTTTTTTTTGTTTGTTTTGGTTTTTTGGGGGGGGTCTTGTTTGTTTTGGTTTTTTTTGTTTTTTTTTTTTTTTTTTAATTACTGTATTATATCCTTGTGTGTCTTAAGCAGGATGCATGGAGTATTTAAGACCTACGTGAATCATGAATCTGCATACAAATATAATGTTTCCGTTTTCTTTTATTTCCTCTCCAAAAGCCTTACTTATCTTTCTAAACACTGATGAATGTGGAACTGGTGACTGCAGAAAATAGTCCATAATATCTCAGAGAAATTTCTCCTGAATGCTTTGTATGTCTAGAATGTAGACACTATCAGAATGATGTGTCTGCAACCATGGAGTGAGGGAGGAGTATGCATTTTTTCAGCAATTTTTACTCAACTGAATTCCATAACCTGAAAAAAAAAATACAAGCCCTAAATACTTTCAGTATCATTAATATAGTTGAGTTCTTGAGCCTGTACCTATCTATAAATTCTGGTTTACGTACAGATGTAAGGAGCACTCTGACAGTTCAGCCATTTCAGAGTCACCCCAGCTTTAGGTTTTGATTATAACATCTGTATTTCTGTATCAGATTCTTCAGAGTCATTTAATAATGTGCCTGCTTTCTAGCTGGTACTGATTGCTCATAGATGCTTTGTGACTTAGAGGGTTCACAAAATCAAGCTGCTACCTGCCTCCATTCCAGTACCATCAATATAATCCCCAGGCCTGTCAGATCACTTACAAAGAAAGAAATGTGTAGTGTTCCAGCTAGCTCCTACTTCTCACCACAAAAGGTTTCACATAACATGGCAACGTGTCAAATGTTGCTTTGATAAGCACTTCATATTTTGCATGTCTGTCAGTACCAGTTCTATCAGTTCCCGCCATCACCCTTCCATATGTGTAAGGCCCAGAATGTACTTTCAGGTTTTTTTGCAGAGAAGGACCAAGACTGGCAACAGAGAGCAATGTGTTGGTTGTCAAACCTTCTGCTTTAGAGGCTGGCTCTTCAGTCTTCTGAGCCAGTTTTTCAGTGGTTCAGACTGGACACTCATTAATGGTTTAGGACAGCTGATACAACCTGATTGATAAAGTATTCCTTCTCTCCACCTGCTAAAATCTTTTTTCAAATACACATCTATTCTCCTCTCCAAGCAACCAAGCTGAGTGAGAGGGGCATAAATAGTGTTCTAGGAATGTTCTAGGAAGAAATGTCTTCAGTACAGGTTCTGTTGATCTGTTTGGCAGACAGTTTCCCAACCAGAATCCTCAAGAGATATTTTCGTATTTCCTCTGTGTACCATGCACAATCTAGAGACAAAGGAATGCTTCTTGTCACCCAAATGGCACAGAAGACTCTCTGACATCTTCACTATCTGTGGGATCAATCATCAGAAGAAATTATTACCCTAATTACTGAAGTATTTATCAACAATCTCCCCAATGCTGAAAGTCCTTCAAGAAACTTAATGCTTACTGCTCACCATTTATAAGTTATCATTTCCAGATACACATTTTAAATATCATACTAAGTGTCTTTTTATATCCACCACATATTCATTGGGTTGTTACTTGATGAGCACATCACATTTCTCACTGGAAATGGGAAGAGGAAATGCTTTTCCTCATTGAAAAGAAAGCATAGCCTAGCATGGTTTTATCTTTGCTCTCTTACCATTGTTACCAGTAGTCATAACAACATTCATTATCTTCAGTGTCTCCTTATTGCTTTCACAAATTGGAGGAGAGTGAGGAAAGTGATTACGCCTTCTACTCGACACTTGTTAGACCACATGTAGATCCCATGTCCAGTTCTGGATTCTCACAGTACAGGAAAGAAATTGACAAAATGCAGCAAGGTCAGCAGAGAGAGATCAAGATGACTGAGGGGTGGAGCACTTACCCTGTGGGGAGAGCTGAGGGAACTTGACTTGTTCAGCCTGGAGAACAGATAGCTTTGGGGACACCTAACAGCAGCCTTGCCAGTACCTACAGGGTACTAAGAAATAGGAGCCAGGCTACACAATGTTGCACAAGGCAGAAAACAAGAGCATGGACATTGAGTTGAAAGAAGAGGTTCAGACAGAATATAAGGAGACATCATGAGAGCAGCCCAGCAAAGCAACACCTTGTCCATAGAAGCTGTGTCATCTCCAGCTTTGAGTTTTCCAACACCCAACTGGATAAAGCACTGAGTAACCTGGTTTGACCCATAGATGACCCTGTCAGTGCAGTTGGTTGGACTAGAGATCTCCTGAGTTCCCTGACAGTAGGAATTATCCCATGATCCCAAATTAGCAGCCACCTGCGTGGATCAAGCAAGAAAAGAAGGGTAGGTTGTATTAATTTGAAGTGCTGGAGTTATACAGCTCTGCCTTTGTGGCTAATGTAAGCATTGTCTTAATTTTTAGCTGAGCTGAAGTCATAAAGATCAAGACTCTCTAGGCAGTCTGCCCAAGGCAGGTGTGTTTTCCTCATCTCTGGTTTTGAAGTAAACAAAAGAAGAACAAGTAGATTTTTCTTGTAATTTAAATGTGTGCTTGCAATCTGTACCTTAAAATTAGTGTCACAGGCAGCCACTTGTTTTGACTGACCCATGATTTCAAATGAGATTACGCTTTTAGGTCACATTGCTTGAATTGGCTTGTGCAAGAGATTTTTTAAAATCGTGTCATAGTAAATATAAATGAGCAGCATTACCAAAAAAAAAAAAAACCCCAAACTCCACCACACGAAATCTGCTCAAATGTGACAAACAATATGAGTCAACCTTTGTAATCTTCAGAGTTTACATTAAGTTCTAACTCTGGCACTCCAAACAGAAAAATACCTAACAACCAAGTTCCTAAATATTGCACATGAAGTAGACAGAGGATTTAGAAGTCTCAGATTTCAAACAATGCTGTGATAGATATGCTCAAAGACACTCCGAGATTTTACAAAACATTGCCACATCTGTGGTCTATCTCTGTTTCCCAAACGTTCCAGAATTGACAGATGCAGCTAATCAGAACTGACCGTTAAGTATGTCTTACTGATTGCATTGGATTTAAAATATTCACTGTTAAAAACTAGGCAGGTTATCTTTCCCAAAATGTATGGGGCATAAATGTGAAAATATAAAATTAATATGAAGTTTGGTCAGAAGAGAATGCTATGGGTAACAATTATGCAACTGTCGAAAGAGACAATTCTGGTTTCGGTTCAGAATTATTTTATATAAATAATATTTTTCTTGGACTAGTTTGAAAGCTTACCTCTAAGTGCTGTGACTTTATTATGTTTATTACTTGCTTCACTTTCCTAGGAAGCCAAAGGGGAAAATAACATCTATCAAAGAGAACGATTTCCAAATCAGGCCCTTCTACATCCAGGCAAGCTGCATCAAAATAACAGGCCTTGCAGGCTTGGCATCCAGAGAGTGATCTGTGCTTTAAAAGTATTTGGCAGCCATGATTTTTACTGCCTGTCAGCAGGAGATCAGTGGACAGATAACCTCAAATGAGTAGCTAATTAGCCCATCCTTAAGAAGCCATCCCACAAAATTGCCAGCCTTGCCAATCATCACTTCTTTTTTCTTCTCTTTGCATGAGGATGTTGAGAAGGTACAGCCATGAACCTAAAATCCAGATGTATCTGTTCAGTCAGATTTCCTTCTGACTGAACTAATCAGGAAGAGATTCTTTTGATTCACTGGGAACTTGCTGGAGCACATTTGATTCCTCTTCAATGAGCGTATTGCATCATCTAAGACACTACAGGACAGAACTGTCAGGTTACGTCTAACTCCACAGACGTTATAAAGGACTACATCTGCTAAATGTACGTTCCATTGACTAGCTAATTCTATTGCAGAGTGTATTGCAAAACTATGGGAAAGACTGAGAAATGACAGACTTCACAAGCATAGTGAGAATCATCTCTCTTAAGCTGATAAAGAAAAAGCTTTTGATCTTCAGACCTGCCTGAAATGAGAGTGTGAGTTGGTGAAAACTGGCTAAAGATCAATCCAAACAAAATGGAAGAGAGACTAATAGGTGGAAAACATCTACCCTTAAATAACAATTAGAGCTGACTGAAATTTGTGAGACATATCTAAAGGCTATGTTGGAATGATGCATTGCCTTCTGATTTGCCCATCCTGTGCCTAATAGCAAGTTTCTTCTTTCCTTTCTGGCACAGGTTGGCTGAAATGTCTTTTATCTGTAGCTGGTAGCCATTTTCTTTACAGTTTTTCCCATTTCTTGGGCCTCTCTCTGGTAGAGAGAATTATTCTTGCACACTTTTAGTTTCATGAGCAACAGCATTGCCTTTGAGAACTGACAGTTCTGCCTCTGCAAGTGAAGGGTTTCCCTTGCAGAGCTGTCAGCTCCAGACAGTCCTCCAGCACCTTTAATTACATCTCAGAAAACAGAACTTTAAAGACATATTTTCAGTTTGAATTACTGAAGCTTCATAAGCAGAATGTGGTTTTCTCCTCATTTTGGTATGATGTATAGCAAATGTGTGGCTTATTGAAAACTAAATAGTACATCCTTATTTTACTCTGAGTATAGTTGTAACACCTATATAGTTGTTCATAAACTGCAATAATAGACAATTGTCTTATAAAATGTATACTACACTAACTGCCACTAATACATGTACACTAAACCAACTGTCTACAAATATGTGCAATCCACACAAGAAGTTCCCATAAAACTGACTGAAAATTTTACCTTTCTTATTTTATGCTATAGATGTTAAGACCTATGTATCTATGGTTAAAGAGACTTCAAATAATGACAAAAAGCCCCATGGTATCTTAGCATTTTCCTCCCATAAGTCCATAGGCTGCAGAACAGTCTCTGGGACAAGTTCTGAAATTCTTACTCATTTCTTCAGCAAAGATACAATGCATTCTTTCTGCTTTTGCATTCCCAAGTGAAAAAAGGAGTCAATTTCAACACATTATAACCACAGATGGATTGAAAAAGAATTTCAGGGGGAAAAAGAAAAAAAAAAAAAAAAAAAAAAAAAAAAAAAAAAAAAGAGATCTGACTAGCTGTGAGCAAAAGCCAAGAAAGGCACAGGAAACCTTAGAACATATCACATTCAAATGCCCATTCAAAGTAGCTAATTCAAATTTCATTAACTGGACAAGATTTTTTACATTCTTTGCCTCAATTCAAAGTACTGATTGTAGTGTACAACTTATGTCAAATAGAGATTTTAACATGCAAGGTCAATAATCTGTTTCAGCTAGAAAAATTAAACTCTTCAGATAAAAAAAAGCTCACATTTGGAAGATTTTAGCAGACCATTATCTATGGCAAGCTGTCACAGCAGTATGAATCTATCCCCAGTTAGAGGGACACGTACAAGGTTATAATTTCAGCTCCACTTAAGCGCATAAGCAAGGCCTGATGTCCTGTGTTCTTTTTTCACATGAAGACATGTTCTCCTTAAAGATAGAGACTTTGATAGCAGAGATTTTTAAGCACCAGCATCTATACGGCTTTTTCTGGAAAGAGGGTAATGTCCATTATCTTCAAAGTTTTCTGTCCATCACTATGGTAGAAAACATATGAGTGCGTCAAAATCTAGCCATGTATAATTTATGAGAAAATGCATCTGTCAGTTTTAGATGTCTCTGCATCTCATGAAGAATTGAACATTCCTTATACAATCCCTCAAGAAGTCCTACACATTTTTAGACAATTTGTGTCTCAAATAGACTTAAGTGAGATCAAAACATTAACATATCTTTACTATGTGATGCTCAGGTACTACCTTTTTTCTAACAGATGGAGTGAAAAAACTAAATCCTGAGAAAATGAACATATTATTTTTCTGCCAGTTACTTCTTCCCTACTCTTTTCTTTTGTCACAGATGTACAAATTAATCAAATGCTAACAAATGGAGTCAATAGGAGAACATGTGACTCTGTTTTATTCACAGTAAGGTCTAGCATTCTGAAGGCATTTTAAAATGTTCTGTATGAACAGGCATAGGAAATCTAGTCTGAGAGTATGTCTCCTTAGGTATGCTTAAACTTCACTGTCTACAGAGTCCTTGGCACAAGAACTTATCCTGATAAAGAGTCTCTGGTGCCAGGGCACACTGTTGGCTCAAGTGCACTTTGGTGCCTGGCAAGACCCTGAAGTCCTTACAGAAAAGTGAGACTCTTTTTCTTAAAGTCAGAGGCTAGTCTGCAGTAGATCTATCCTTCACTCTGTCATATGGAGGAACCTCTCACTTTTATTGAGCTTCCAAAGTCAAGATAACAACAGGTATGTTATCTAAATGGTAATCCATCATCTATAATGCCCTTATCTATTATTTTTTTACAGAGTCCTTATCACCAGTGATGATATAGGAAAGGTGTAAAAGCTAACTCTTTTTATCAGTTCATCTGAGCTGCCTTAACTCCCACAATGTTGTAGAGCTTAGCAAACTGAGGTCACTGTTTGTAAACTGAGTTAATCTCAAAGGACAAAACAATGTAACTTTGTGTCTTCTTCAGAACAGGATTTTTTTCAGAGCACAACATTATTTTCAAAAGCCTCAGAAGGAAAGGTGGGAATACTGGTGTCCATGAGGTAAGGTGAGAAGTTACATCATCATCTGGATGACTGACCCCACTACTTATAATCTTTTGCAAAATAGATGCTCTCTAAATTGTTGTAACATCCTAGTAAAAAAATTCTGAATAGGACACACTCAGATGCCTATTGAAGGATATTCAACTGCAAAATAAAATAAACTATTCAAAGGAAATGTTTGGTCTTGAACTGTACCCTTCATGTTCTATTTCTACCTAATAGCCTATAACGACCTTTACCGCTATTGATAGAGACACTGTGGCTTTTATCCCATGAAGGAAAGATTTGCCATTAACGGGAATGAGAACTTGATCCTTCAGAAACAAGGCATATATGTTTGACGAGTTATTTATACAGCTCTAGAATTAGGATTTGGGCATTGGTAGGAAGCCTTCAGTCAGATATGGCAGATTAATTCAATGATGGTACTCACAACTATGTACAAAAGGATTGAGAAGTTCCTCTCCGTAGTCTAACAGGAAATAACTTGTCCTAAGAAGCACCTATTTCAAAAAGCATAAAGTAAGACTGTCACAATTTGAATTGTTGACTGGAACTGGGTTTGACACACTTCATAGGACATACTGTTCTTTCTTCCTCAAGTTGTTTTGACATGAAAATATGTTCATCCACTAAAATAAGCGAGATGTTTGGTGCCAAGGAATGCTAAAGCAATTTTTGGGGGGATATGGTGATAAATATTCATTAAAGGATTTTCATTTCAAAATGATAGTTTTACCATCCTAACTCGTAGGATAAATAAATGATCTTGCCTTTTCCTGAATTTTCTACAATTAAGATTTGGTAAAAGGTTCCAATAGGTTTAATTTATGTGTACGTGCAATACAAAGTCTCTGAATCCTGAAGTTTTAAAAATTCTGTCTGGCAAGCCTCCTGCAATTTGAGATTAAATTGCCAACAGCTAACTGTGGTAGCTCTTGCTGCTTCAGGCATTGACATGAAAATCCACGAAATGTATCTTCTGCCGGAAAAGGATTTTGTCCTTTAATAATTGTTCATCGTCATGGTATTTCTCTACCACTGACTGGCATATTCTTTTTAATTAATACTTGGGCTCCTGGTAGATAGTTTCAATGTATGACTTATTTAAAACAATGAATCTCCATTAATAAAATAACATTCAGATTCAACCTGTGTGAAATGTCTCTAAATAAAGGTTTAAAACCTCCAGGCAATGAATAAAATTGGGGTAGTAATAGAAATTGCCTTGAACTCTACAGTTTCAGAGCTGGATTCTCAGCTGAAGGAAAACAGGTCAGGATTATATCACGCTGTACCAGCTGTAACTCTAGCTGTTAAGCACAATATTGTCTAAAGTCGAGGTGAATGGGTAACCGGTTTAGATAAAATAATGTCCAAACTGACTTTTTGTTCAGTGTTAAAGTGAAAAGCCTTCAAGCATCTTGTCTACCTCTGTGATCTCTAACTTTTAGTCAAAATAGCAAGAGGAAAGGACATTATTATTAAATTTGCTAAAATAATAATGAATCAATCTTGTAAGCAGTTCTAAGAATCCCACTCTCTCAAGTTCAATTTTTTTATCTGGATTTATGTATACTTCCTTGAAGAAAATTTCTAAATTATGTCATATTCAAACTTACTTCAAATTAGACATCTGTGAAAAGCTCACAATTTAGTGTATATCCTGTACTAACTCCAATTCATATTTTACTGATATTAATTACCGAAATAATTCTAATTCTTCTTCTTTCCATATAGTGTATACTATAAAGTGCCAGTAGTTTTCCTTAAAAACTGATACATTTAGTGGAAATGTCAGGACATGTGAGCTCCTCAGCCTTTCTTAGTCTTAGTCCTTTCTCAGCCTTTCTTCTCTTAATGAAAGAATGCATGTTCAACAGCGTAATGCAAGCTGCTTATTCAATGAAACCCTCAAAACTCTTAACAGAAAAGCTGCAAGGAGGTTTAGCCAACCTATTATCTTTTTCTTGACATTCTGGAAGGCAGACTGTCATGATTTCCACATCTCCGTTCACACAGCAAAACAATAGAGATGCTGCTGCTCAGGTAAATTAGTTGCAAACTGGCAGCTACACAACAAAGACAAGAGGTAACATGAATTTCTAATGCACTTCAGCAAAAAAAACACTTACAGAGTAGAAAAACACTTCAATAATCCAATTTAATGTGTTTTAACTTTGTATTTTTAATACTACAATATACCGATACTGATATTAGCTAAAGGAGAAGCCAACACACTGTTTATAGAATACTGCTTATGCACTATATTACAATGGTCCCAAAAAAGTACTATTTTAGCCTAATTTCCTGAAGAAACAAGACTTACTTCATCACATTCTCCTAATAACTTCTCTAAGCAGATTTAAACCAAAACCGACAGAAGGTAAAGACACTGCAAAGACATTGCATTTCCATAAACTTCACAGAGGTAGGGCAGGAGACAGAGAAAACAGACTTTACTGTTGAAGAACTTTCCATTTACATCAAGGAATTCAGATGTCACAAACAAATTACTAGTTCTGCTGCTCATGTAACAACTTTCTGATGTTTCATCATCAGACTTCAGCAAAGTGGCATAGGAACGTTATATATCTGCTTGTTTAAATATACAAATGTTTGTATGCTGATGTTCTCTTATATGTTAAGTTTAGAAATTCAGTGTAGTATTTTCTGTGCATGGTGTGACAGGTGTTTGATGTTGAATGAGGATGTTTACTGGCATTCATAATACCTTAATATATTATATAATCTATGAATCAATCAATAAAGCTAGGGAAACAGTCACCCTTTAACTAAACCCCCTTATAAGATATGCTGTGCATTCAGAAATATACATCACCATAATCTTTATCAGCTGAGAAAAAGGACTTGATCACAATAAACAATAATAAACAGGAATAATGTTACCTCCTACATAATTACGGTGTGTTTTCATGCACTTTCAGGAATTCAAGTGCTGTCTCTGTAGAACATCATGATCATAGAGCCGCAGGGAATGTACAGCTGCGGGGGCTGACTGGTCATAACTATCAGGTTAGGGCAGGGATCTGGAGGGATCTGGAGATCCTTCTGATATGTACACATGGTAGATGTAATGAAATTCAATGTGCAGAGGATTTAAATTAAGAGCATGGATGTTGCAGTACTGAACAACAGACAAGAAGAAAGTGAATTTTAGGCAGAGCAGATTCTACTCCCACCTGAGGCAGATATCATAAACCAGTATCCAACCACTTCTTCTATGACTGAGACCAGCAATTAACTGCAACCTGTTTCTCTCAGAAGAGATGCTTCTAGTTAAAAACAAAACTGGTTAGTGACAGACAGCCTGAGCTCAAGGGATAACCAGTCTTCAGATGTTTGCAAGCCACCACTCCAGAGTAAAAAAGGCAAAAATAAAAATGAACTAAACGAATTTAAATAACCTTTCTTACTCCTTTCAAAGAGGCATAAAGAATCCAGTTCCCAGAAATGTCTGATAGATAAATGATGTATTAATAATTACAGCAGGAAAGTGGTAACCAGAAAGAAATGCAAGGCCCCAGAATGCAAGATATTTAAGAGGCTTGTCCCAATGTGAGCTACTGTTACAGGATGAAACTCCTCAGACATTTTTTCTGAGTCATATAGTAAATATTTCATCTGAGACAGAATTTACCAAAATACGGGATTATACGGAAAGTATGTGAAACATACACAAGGCAATGCCACTAAAACATCAATCTCTTGTCTCAACAGGATCTTCCAACCTGGCCTCATTCTGGTATCCTGACTATGATTCTACAAGTGGAGTGGATCCAAAGGAGTTTCAAAAGCTGAGCTTCTGATCCACTCAAAAGAGTAATAGACCAACCAAAGAACAATTAAATGGATCTCAAGGGGTTATTAGTCCCTTCCACTGACAGATGTCAAAGACTTATCTCCCAGACTTGAAGAAGTAGCCTTGGGTTTTGAAACCAAGGATTAAATGCATTTTGTAGGAACAAAAGTTCCTGAATCTACCCAGACAAAAAATTCTGTATCCTTCTCTGGAGAAAACACGATCAACTCTAAAATGACACCTTTGTCAACAATTACCAGGTTATAAAGCAAGCTGAGAACACTGCTGTATATTATATTTTTGTGTGAATGGGAGTAACATGCAGTACCCTAATAATATAGAAAACTATCAATCATCAATGATAATCATAATTCTTACTAAAACTACCAAAAGACGGGTGGTATCCACGAACTACTGGGAGGTCTCCTTGGTCACTGTCTCCTGGAAAACTGCATGCTCTCTGTAAACACTTCTAAATGCCCTGTATGACAGGAAATCCTGTGGGACTCCGTACACTGCTACCAGTTAGTACTGGTTAATATACCAGTAGTATTTATACCATGGCACTGTTTGCATTTATACCACCTATATATATATATATATTTTATACCACCAAAATGCCGTTGTGTTCTATGTGTGCAGGAACAAAAAAAATGTTTCTATATATCAGCTTGAAAAATATAATAAATGATGTTCTGTGTCTGTTTCAGTGTTTAGCACAAGAACTTGGCTCAGATGTATAAAAAAAAATAAGCTACCTCTTCAGTGCAGACTTTCTTTCCATTTACACTAGTGCAACAGTACTACAAACATGGAAACAATAAAAAGAGTTTATAAATTATATTTTTCCCCCCTCAGAGAAGAAAAACCAGTCAAACAATGAATGAGACTAAGGAGAAAGGAAGCATTTTGAAATTCCTTGGTGTAGTAACACCATTGTGCTGACATAACCTATAGGAATCTACTCATGTAATAGTCATTATTGTCTAAATATTTGTTAACATGACAAAGCTCTTAGAACATGTCCTGCAGTCTGCTAATAAAACTGATTAAGAGCCCAGTAGGACTGCACTGTGCTGTAGCATGTTGCAAAATATGTAATGTGTAATAATGTGATTCACTAAACTCTATACAAAATGCTAATTTTTAATACTTTGCAAGTAAAAAATAATTTAAAACCATAGATTTCCATTCCTAATTTTTATAGATACTGTTATCCAAAGGTTAACAATAGTGTAAGACAATATATTTTATAGGAACTGAGAGATCTACTGACATATGCACAGACCTATGCTGCTTCTAGTCATTATATTAATGTCTGACCTTAGTCTATACAAAAATTAAGGATAAAAAAAAGCCAAAGGAAAGTAAGTGAAAGAGACCAGCAATGTTCAATTGCATACAGACACAAAGACAAAACAGTAATAAATTCAATCTGACAAAATCAACAAAGAAGAGAATGGCAGAGCTGCATATGTTTACTCATTAAACTTGCCTCTCCTTTAGCCCTGCGTTACTCCATCACCAAAAGGCATTCCCAAGAGCATTTCACCTGGATTTGAGCTGGCTTCTCTTAGGTGCCTGTAGGGAAGTCGGGAATCAGACCTACATAGCCTAAATTTTAGTAAATTCCACACATTTTCTTTTCCTCAAAATGACTAATCTATCAAAAAAAAACCAAACACCCAAACAAAAAAACAAAACCAAGCAAATAAAAAAATAAAAAAAAACCACAAACACCAAACAAAAACCTTAAGATTTTAAATTTCAGCTGTGGAACAGGGGAGCTTAAATTTTTTTTTTGTACTTTTACTGTCTTCTCTCTTTTTTGACCCTGTATTTCTTGTATATAATTCTTGTGATCTGATCTTGAAAGCTTTGTTTTCCCCAAGATGAGACTCAGATAACTTTAAGGAAGTAAAATAGAAGAAAACCTGGTGTGCACATTCCTTTACAAAGATTTCATCTTCCCAGATGTTGAAATCATGACTTTTGGAGAGTAGACAGCATAAGTTTACAATACTAGATCTAATGGAAAAAGCATCTCTATACCCTTTCCTTGGTGACAGCTTAAGATGGCAACTAGACAAATGAGATAAAAGCAGGTAAAAGTAAACATGAAAAAAAAATTCCTCTCAAGTGACATGATAAGCAAGCACTTGCATGATCACAGTCAGTGATTTATGTCGCCACATTTTATCTGTGCAAATTTTCTACTATTAAAAATTTTAAATGATAGGGCATTATCTGATCATACTTAAAACAAGTGGGACTACTGACTTTTGGAAAAGGAGACCAAGTCTGCAGATTTTAAAACTGTGAATCCTTCAAAACCCTTTTTATTTTATAGTTTTTAGCAGTTTAATTTTACAAATAAATAAAAGGCTGTTCCGGAACCTTACAATGTTTAAATAACAGGTAACAGGTTTAAATAGTTACATTTTACTTCAACTCTACTGAAGTTATCTAATTAGTGATCTAATGTCTGGCTGATACTTGTCTCTGATGAAAAGCAAGCTACTTTGTCATTTGATGGAACTTTCTTATTCATTTATAATATTACTGAAGCATTACTGCTATCATAAGTAACTTTTACTTCATGCTTACAGTGATTTTCCAACAGTCATTTCCAGTTCACTCAAATTTTTAAAAAACAGTCAAGTGACCTATGGCCTGCTGTCAACTACAAATGCCTTAATTTAACTTGGCCATAGAATCCCTGCATGAAAAATCTTTCTCTACTGTATTAACTGTGTGCATTGTCTAACATTTAGAAAACCAGCCCTGGAAGTAGGGCTTGTAGGTTTTGCTTCCCCCAATCTGGCAAATGGCTTGTTACACTAATTCGCAATAGCTACTGAGGGCTTGGTTCTTTGGATCTGCTGTCTAATAGAATTGCCAGAGATTGTGCTAGAAATCTTGGAAAATCATATCTCTTGAAAACTCAACCTCTGATCCATTCTCCTTACTCATTATCCAAGGTCTCCAGAAAATGTGAAGGAGGTGTACACCTTGCCATTTTCATGTCATGACATGCAGCTAATGCTAGTTTGAGCTGTCTCACAACTGCGACACAATACTGCTAATTAAGGTACAAATATTTATGTAAATTAATTATTTTGCAGTAATATGATTGGGCTAAATAATATTAATAATTAATAATATGCAGTAAGCTCCTTTTGCTTCTCTTTATTTGTTATCATCTACATTAAATCCTGTTATAAAAGTAGTACCCATAAGATACACCCATGCAACAAACATTGACGAACTTTTAGGTCAAGATTAACTGAAAATTACATCCATAAATACCAAATGACTGTGCTTTAAAGAAATAATTTATTCTGGGAAGAAAAGTGGTGTCCTGCTTTTGTTTTTTTCATGATGTGACAGCACTGAATTGTGGGTCCATTAATAACTTAAATTCCTAGGGAGGGCACATGAAGAGACAGCATCGATTCACACATTTATCACATTCCTTTCCTTCCCCATATATCCTGATTCAAACTCAACGTGACCGTGGGCAGATTGCATAATAAGATGTCAAAAGGCCAGAACCGTATCCATTAATCTAGCAAAAAACAACTCTGTTTTCTTTTTTTCATATCCAGAAACTTCTCTAGATTGAATTTTATACTGACAACTTGTTGAACTCTTGACTACTGAGAAATCATATAACAGGTTTTACTTCTACAAGTAAAAAAAGAAAAATCCTTCAAATCTACAAACATAACAATCCACCCTTGTCTTTTCAACAGTAGGATTTGGACTACAGATTTTAGTCTTTTTTCCTTCATCTTCAATATAGAGAAATATTATTCACTTATAAATCCCAACTGCAAAGTGATTAAGACTCTAAAGCTTGTACAAAAGATTCATACAAAGTTCAGTGGTGTTTTTGAATACAGACTATAGAGAATTGGAATTGATGTGATTTAATCTGTAAGCATACTTGCCACTCCTGAAAAAGAAGTTAATTCTAAAAAATTAAAAACACTTTATGAATAACAGAAAAGCTCTTCAGATTTTGAAAAGGTTTATATCTTTAAAATACATCCTTTATAAAGACTATTAAAAAGTCTGTGCCCTAATTTTTCCCTTACCACTCTTATTATCTCTGGAAAAACAGGTTGATTGACTCACCTGGAATATGTGCCATTTATTATACACCATATAAAGGTTTAAATTACATAACGCACTTCAAAACAGTTTAGAAAGTTCTATTTTCCTCCTTTGGCAAATACACCTGTAATTAAATCTTGTGGGGTCTAATTTAAACTCTTGTATTCAGAGGCAGATGCATCAGAGAATGAAACACATCACAACTGGCAGAAGTGCATATCAGGGATAACAGGACAACAGGACTGTTTTAACTATGTTCATAATGCTTCCTCATAAATCTCCCAATATTACTACCAAAAATACGTACCATAATAAATCAACAATCTGTTTTGATCTAAAAGAAAAACTGTTGTGGTCAGTATGAAACCAGGCTGCATGGCATATCTATCATTGGTCATTCACAAGAAAACAACTAGGACTTCCCTTCCAATTTATTAGTTTTGGGGTATTTAAGGCTTTTGTTAATTTAAAATTATCTTTTCCAAAAATCTTCATGTATCTCTGATTAATAGATAACTATATATTATTCCACAGAACATGTATTCGAATACACATGGTTTCTTTCATCTTCTCTAGTTTTGGGCCTGAACTTGCTCCCATTGAATTTAATACAATTCACTTAAAGAATTTTTCTTCCCAGTTACTTAAATCATCTTTCTCACAACTCTCTACATTTAGTTCAAACATCTTCCTGTGACTGACTGCATCTTCTAAATTGCAATCTCCATCGAAAAGTGGGACTTCCAAACCAGGATTGCTGTTCGTTTCGTTTTTTTCTGGTTTCTTTTCTTTAATTTTCACACCCCTGCAAATCTTCCAGGGCTGACCAGACCTTTGTAGAGCAAATATAAGCCTAGCAACAGTAGGCTGCTTTTTAAAATTGCCTTCTATAGCCTGTAAGTCAAAAACAGTTCATGAGCCACAGGCTGAAAACTCCTGGTCTAAATTACTAATAGAGTAGGAGTCTGAGCCCATCCTCAGATACCAACTTGCCCAACAGGCAACTCTGTTCTCACATCTGGATGCAGCCTGAACTTGTTAGAGGGGTCTCACATGCCCAGGTTCTCACTTGCATCATTCCCGTGGGTCAGGCAAAGATTCTCGGGCAGGCCAAAGGCTACTACGGCCCGGTTTACCTGCAAATATAGTGAACTCAGCTCTTCTGAAGCTTAGCTGATCACAAGCAAATAGCCAACAATACAGACTGTTTGAAAAGTGTAATGATAAGGACTCAGAGTGTATAAGCCAACTTGCTGGCCCCTAGATCCTCGTGCAGGGTCAGGTTACACCTCTGTCTTGCACAGGTGCATTCTGGATTTGTTATGGCGAGGGATGTTTTAGCAGATTGCAAACGCTGTGTTAGAGTGTATACATCTATAATGACATCTGCAGTTAAAACGCTTCCTCCCACAGCATGTTTGTGTGACATGCTTCCTCACATGTACTTCAGGTTTTTGCTTTCAAATGATTACCCTTTATTAAACTCATTTGTATTTCAGTATGTTTACATCCTTCAAATCTGAGGAAAAAATCAATTGCAGATATTACTTTAAAAGAGCAGTTAACAATTACAGGAAGAAAAACAAGTGAGCTTGGAATAGTCTCTGTATGCTGCTATTAAAGCATAACTCTTATTTACCTTGCTCTCTTGGCAAGATAAAACACACAGACAGACAAGATCTTAGATGAGGTTAAAGTGTCAGCAGCCTCCTCATCATTGAAATTAGAGAAATGTCAAGCAATCTTAGCCTCACTTTCTATTTTCCAGTTACTAATTCTTAGAGTAATTTATGCTCTCCCACTTCTTAATATAGCTACCTTTTTTAAAAAATATTTACCACTAATTGCCATATTTCCTCTGAAACCTTAATTAGAACTTTATTCCCTCAAAGTGCTGTTAACAAATATTTACCACTTAAAAATCCCTTTCTTACAATATTTAACATTTCTGACACACATCAACATTTACTTCTGTGCTTAAATATTTATAAAATTAGACCCCAAAAGTACAGGGCATTCCAAATTTAACTTAAACACAAAGTGTCTTGCCAAGGGAACACAGTTCTGTTTCAGTGATGGAAAGAGCCCATTCCCATGTCTGCAGGTCTTCAATTCTCATTATCCTTTTTATAGCTAATAATATTGCAAACCAGGAAATGAATCATTAAATTGTTTTCTGGTTTTTTTTTAATTAATTTTCTAGAAAAGTGTAAGGGTGCAGGCAGAGATGCTGCTGTGGATTGGAGAACTGCAAGAAACTGACATTTTAGTTGCTTCTTCCTGCCCCTTGCCACCCTGACAATGACATTAGACATACTATTGGTGGAGAAATAAGAAACCTCTGTCCTCCCCGTATATTATTTTCTCCCATCGTGGCACATGGAGCCTACCCAAACACATCACAGCTGTAGCCAACCTGACACTGACTATGCACAAGAATTGGATCTGTTGTCCGGTCACAGACCAAACACCACATGCAGGAACATTCGCTTCCTCCAGCTTCACTTTCCAACATGTTTCCATTGGGTTGCACAGGCCTCACTTCCAAAAGGAACTTGAAAAAGTCATTCAAACTTCTGAACTTAATCTTTGGCCTTTCTGCTGAGGCCACCAAGAACTGTGGCTATTAAAGTGTGTCTTATCAGGTGAAAACAAGGCCCAGGGATAAGAGGTGAAACATCTCGTCTTCATCCCTAACTGAAGTGGAATAATTCTTGCTTGCTGCACATGTCCAGGTGTTTGTCTTGAGTGACACAAACTTGACCTAATGGACTATCCTCAGGTGACTCCATGATACATACTCAGGCTGAGGTCTGGAGGTTTTTGCAGCTGAAGCTCCCAGAAATATCAGTCTTCCACAGTCCACTCACATGCTGTATGTGTGGCACAGCTTTGAAAGCTATAAATATTTCCTGCTGGATTGACCATTTGACCAGATATTTTTCACCAACATAAGACTGAACATATTCTTGTGTTCTCCTATTGCCTATCAGCTGCTAATTAAACAGTTAAACACCAGTGAGGATGCTTTTTACTGTCAAATTCTATTGTTGGATTCTGCAGCCCTGGCAACACCACTTCTCAGCAGCAGATGTCTCCTATGGAATTTACTCTCATGTGCTCTTTGCCAGATCCCAGCTTTATTGACCTTCAAAATGCAACATAATCAGCACATATTGTTTTGTTTTCATTTGCAGCTATTTGGGAGGTTTTGTATTTAATCCCAAAGCATCTGCAGCAGAGCTCTGTGATGTGTATTGTTATTATTGCTGTATTATTTTTAAACTATTTTAGTGTTTCTCAGCAGCAGCTGTCAAAGTAGTATCTGACATAAAAGTAATGAGACAAATAAGTAAACCTTATTTTTGCTACCGAGATAACACCAAGCTCTTGACACAAGTTTAGAAGGCGTCCTTTGAATGTGACACAGTATAGGAGGTTTCTAAACATGCTCTTTATAAAACTATTTCCTGATAGAATAGCAATTTTAGGAGTCATCTGGATCACAATACAGTGTCTAAACTTTCATAATTGACCACTGTCAAGGCATGAACAAACATTTGCCAAAGTCTCCCTCCCTCCCCAGAACTCACAGAAATTATGATAGGCAGCCTTGCAAATACACATGCATAAGAAAAAATGTTGTTTATGACCATAGTGTTTGCCAGTAATCTATCATCAGCTCTTCATCGTGCATTAGTGCAGTATTTGAGTAAATCCAGCCCAGAGTTAGATTAATTTATTAAAGGAAAATCTTTTGATTTAAACTCTTTTTGGCCACAGAAGAACAGAGACTTTTGTTACAGAACAGAGATACTCATTTAGTAAAATAAAGTTCTTGCTGGTTACTCTTCTGGTCTTCCTTGTGAAGACACAAAGAATATACAAAATATCTCACTGCTGTTCTCAGAAATTTAATAATCTGGCCTCATTGGTGAGCTTGCTCTGTAGTATTCAACAGACAAGAGCTGTTGATATACAGAATAACATAAAACGCTAAAACCACAGTGGAATCCTTTCTAATCTAAGAACCACTGCAGTGAGCAGTAACAAGCTGCAGTTTCTAGCACATCTGAATGCTCTTCATCTAGACACACCAGAGAGTCATTAATATAACAGTTTAAATTCCACTACAAAATAGTGTGGGGTTCTCACTTGAGAGCCATATATGTCCTAATTTAAAAAATAAAATACTGTACTCTCTCTTGTAATTCAAGACAAGTGTCCACTGCAGTAAACACAAGATAGATGGACTCTTCCAGCAAAAAGTGCAGTGCTCTCTTACGACAGAATAGGCATTTCCAACATGAGTGATCTTATCTTAAAGACACCCTTGTATTTCTTTCATTTGGTCCTTATAGTGACCAGCTCTGGTCCACATTTCAGGAAATGTCTTAATCTGGTCATTCATCAGAGGAGCGGGGGCAGGCTGAATCACTCAACCTTGCAACACTGAAACACTGAGAAATGCAATGGCAGATCACACTTTGTTCTCGATGCAGAATTCAGGCTGAAGAGATTGTCTTTCAACAAACCTGGCCACAGAGCTCAAAACAATCTTAATTTTATTTAATGCCATTGTAAGACTGCGCTGAGTTGTATACGTGAAATAAAACTCCTAAGTGTGGCTTTTTGTTTCAGACTTTGCCTGGCAACCCATAATATTATTTCACGTCTCAGTTTTTGCACTTGAAGCTCAGGCAAGGAAATGGCCTTTTCGGAAAAAACTTCTGTAAGGTTCATCACAGAAAAAAGTTTCTTCATATCTAGCTAATATCAGCACTAGTGGGCTGTAGTATGAAGTGAATACGGTATGCAGGTTTTGAAACACAGAATACAGTGATTCCCTCTACCAGGGTGCAGAATTTTGTATGTAAAGTCTTTCAGGGGGTCTCAGGAATTGTTCTCCCAGTTCCAAACCCGTAAAAACAGAAGAGGATGTCAGCCACAGGGAGTTTGTTATTTTGGGCTAGTGGTATATTCTGAACTGCAGAGCTGATCTCTAGAAGGAAGGAAAGATGAGTTGTGAGATGAGTTGCCTATAAGCTTAGAATCAGAGATGGGAAGTTTCAGGAAAGAACTGAGGTGAAGATTTTTCATAATTTCAAACAATTTTGGTTGAGATCTTCTCTGACCTGAACATGAAAAGCAACTAAGAAGAACTTGACTGTACCATTAATTCTCATTTCCCAAAAGGTCTTTCAGCACTAATTTTAGAAAATAAAATTATTTAAATTAATTCATCTGCTTCCGTTGAGTAATGCTGAAATTTGAGGAAATCATAAGCACTAATCCAATGGAAAAGGGTATATTGTCTAAGTATGCTATATAAGAAGATAGATTCCATACATTGCAAATATACATGCTTCAGTAGTCATGTCAGGAGAAACACCACAGTGTTCTGTCTCCCTCAGAGAGACCTAAAAACTAGGTAGGGCTTATTTTGCTCTATCACAAGTACAGCAAGGGAAAAAAAAATAATGTCATACATACTATAGAAACCTACACCACACTGATGCTTTCAAATTTGAGCTTCAAACTGAAGTTAATTTCAATTGTGCATTTAAGCAGCATTTGTCAATTGACTTTAAAAGAAGCATTAGAGGAATTTGGTTATAAAAAAGGCACATAACATGAAAATAAGATCTTAAACAAGTCGTACTGTGTATATTCTATGGTAGAGGAAATGCAAACTTGAGAAAAGTTTACTCCTGAGAAGAGGCTCTCATTAATTATTCAAAAAAGAAGAGTAAGCAGTACTGACAATACCTATACATTTTTGTACAAATACATTTTTTCTTCATTTCTAACTGCTAAAAAGCAAACTTGTAAGCAGCATTTCAGTCAGGTACATAAACGTTTCTAGTTAGTTTAGTATAATGTAAAAGTAAATCACAATGCCTTTAAACCAAAAACCTGATCAGAGACGACATCACATCTGCATGATGCTGTGTACTCTATTATACTCTGGCCTTACAGACTGAAAATGCAAAAGCAAATGCTTCATAGCCTAAAAGGAGTGACATTTTCAAAGACGTGTAAGTTGTCTGAAAAATTATAGTAAATAAAACTCATATGACATAACCTGTACATACATGGGCGTAAACAAGCATGTTTATGACCCTGCACGTTGGACTGGAGAAACACAAGTTGTATTCAGCCCAGAAGCCAGGGGTAGGTACATTAGCATTACACTGCGTTTGACCTGATATATCCTGTCAGCACAGGCAAGTAGCCTTCGCCCACAACAGTGCAACATGACACTTGTCTGCTCAGGCACAAGCACAGGCAGAGAAAGAAACTATCTGCATACATCTGTGTCAGGACACACAACTGTCACTTCTGAAACCCCTGCCTAAATCTTACACAGCTCCCACATCTCTTTCAAAATGCACTCCCAGGTGGTGCTTAAGTGCCTCCCCAGGCTCCCACATGCCCTTTGTCCAGCAGTGAAGCTACTCAGTAGGGATGAACGTACTCTTGGCTCCCCCAGACCTGCTATCAGTAGGGAAGGAGGCTGCTGGCAGCTATAGGGGGCTGTGGACAATCCAGCATTAGACTCAACCAACATGTTCCAAGTTCAGGGTTATATAAGCTTTTCACATGTCCAAAAGAATCTTCAGTAGGTTGTTATTGTAACAATAACAATAATAATTTGTAAAAAGAATGTTGGCAAGCAATTCAGCTATTTATCATATTTCATAAAAATATTTAAAACCCCATACAGATAACTCAGTACAGTTTTTCTCACACAACATTTGTAAAGAAACAGATGTAAGACCATGAAACATGGATTGCATTAGAGATCAATGTTCATCTATGTTTGAATGGCTACTAAAAGGCTTATTTATATACCACACAGCAGTGAATGAAACCTTAGCAGAGGACTTCTAACTTTTCCTGCCCTGCTCAAGAATACTCCAGCCTTACGTTTAAAAACCAGCCTTAAGCAAAGCACACCTTTCTGTTAAATCAGTCTCCACTCAAGATCTAAGATGAAGGCAAAAAATGGTACAGTGTGAATAGCTCTAGAATAAGGCACTATGGAAGGAAGTACGCATGTTCTTGGTTGTGATTTTGTGGCCTTGCACAGATACCATTCCATTAAACAGACCAGTTTCTCATTTTATGGTCATTGTTCTGAGATAATATGATATGACAAGTCCAGATGTTTGAAAATGTTGCAGCAATTCACAGACTGGGAGCAATAAATTACAATAAAGGACATATTTAATTCAATTTATAGTGGATTTGGCACTGTCAGAGGTAAGGAATTTCTAGTTGAATATAATACAGAAACGATTACATGCTCTAGGGAACTTTGGAAGTAAACTAGTGCAAGGCAGAAGACATCATTGGAAAGCTGGAATTCTTGCTAACTGTTAATCAACAAATTGCATTGCTATTGCATGTTGTATTACTCTAGATTTGCCTAGTCTTGAAATAATTATCAGAAAAATTATTTTATGAAAAATTCACCAGTGTTGTGTAGATCCAAGCTGTTTTCATCCCATTTTGAATTTCAGAAATCCATGCAGCATGAAGCTTTGAGAGTATGACGTGGACACAAGACCAAAGACATTGTATGTTGCCCTAAAAACAACTTTTCTAAAGAATATGTTTTGCATCTATTTCATATTCAGACAACTTTTATGTCAAGTTAATCCTTGAAGACCATCCATCCACATAACCACTGACCTAAGTGTATTTTATATACCTGTGCACTGTGGGACCAGAAGGTGACAATTTAAGTTTCTTTGTTATTAAGGCTGTAGAGCCATAGAAGTGAGCTGCTTGTGCTTTCTCCTGATTAAGGGGAATTTTCAGTGCCACTGTTAGGACATATATATTCATATATATACACCTGTGTATGTGTGTGTGTATATATATATATATCTCTGTCCCGGGATCTGTCAGAAATAAGACTATTCAAATGCCTGATCTACATGCACGCCGGGAGACACGAGAATGGATTTTTATTTTTACGGTGATGATCCTGCCAACAATCATATTTGAGATCTGCACTATTTTAGCTTTTTCATTCCCAACAGATGAAAGGCTCAGTTCTATCATACAGCTGGGATGGTTAGCAGCACTATTTTACAGACTTGTTTATATTATTCTTCCATATGGTGGGATGGGTATTATTATAGAGCGAGACCAGACCTTTTCCATTACCTTTACAACTGAAAAAGCCATCTCATCAGACCACATCTCCCTGCCCTTGTCTCTTTCCTCTGTCTATGAAATGGTATTTCCTCCTATAATTTACCCTTCTCATTCACTAGTTATAAACAAGAAGGTGAATTGCAGAGCGGCAAATCCAGTTTATTATTCTGCACAGCTTCTTAGCCGCAAACAGGTCTGCTAATATTTTTAAAGCACTGGTGTATAAGGCCTTAATGCAGATCATTCAGAAGAACATTGTTATTTACCTGGCTCAGAATCAAACTGTTCTGTTTTCTTCAGGGACGAGCAAGTCAGGCACCGCACAAGTCTCTGCCTTACCTCAGTTCCTTCAGTACCTTGTGAGAGGTTTGACAACAAGGGCTGTTTCAGCAATAGAGAAACTACTCTTTGGTATTTGGAATTATCCCAGGGGATGCATTCTCTAGCAACATCTTCTTCATAAAACAGTGCAAATATTCAAATAACCAGTGCCATTGATTCCCTAGCCGCTGTCGAAGGACCCTAGCTTGAATTTAGTTTCTATTCCAAAATTTGAATCGTTACAATAAAATATTGCTTAAAAATGCAGACCGACTCCCTGAAATACTCTCACACTGAATCCTTAATAATTTCTTATGGAAGCAGTTGTGCAATAAAACTTGTGGGGAAAACATTATACAGACTTGACTTCTCTAGCTTAATTCCAAGAATTGATATGACAATACAGAAGTTGTACTAAATTCAAGACAGATCACATCTACAGTTCTATTAGGCAATTTCCTTTTTTAAAAAAAAAGAATGGATACACTTGCTATAATGTAATTTTGACAAATTTGTGTTGTTCATCAATTTATCATTCTCCCTGTTGTTACTACGTAATATTTTTTTTTCAGCAAGAATCATGAAATCACAGAATGGTTTGGGTTGGAAAGGACCTTAAAGATCATCGAGTTCCAACCCCCCTGCCATGGGCAGGGACACCTCCCACTAGGCCAGGTTGCTCAAAGCCTCATCCAGCCTGGCCATGAACCTTTCTTGGAATCCATGGTTACAAATGACGGGCATTTCCTTTTTAAAATAAACCAGATTTTCAAAGACAGTTACTCAGGCTTCAGAGACTAGTTTTACTATTGACTTAAGTATGCTGCACTGATTTTCATTAGGTCTGTGCGATGTGACCACATTTATTTTATCCAGGCATCCTTCAGCTTGACACTTTCATATTCAGGATTATCGTTGTCTCCTTTAAAAATACCTACATCATGAATTTTTAAAACTACACACAATGCCTGAAAGTGGAAACAGAAATCATTCACTACTTTTCAGTATCAACTGCAGTTTGCACTCCAGCCCTTGTAAACAATCATTCTTTTTTCTTCCTCTTACAATGAATTTCTAGAACTGTTACATCCTTTGCTCTTCCTTGTCTTTACTTTCTGTAGAAATAGTTTACTATTATACTGCTATGACAGCTGCTTTCATTAGATGACAGCCCCTCTTCACTCCCTTCTCTGTCAGTTTGCCTCCCCAAAGACATTTATGTATCAACTTCTCATGTTTTCTGAAGGCTGATTTCTCAAGTAGTTTTTTCAGATATGTTTTCTTCATTACTTCCTTACTTTGGAATAATAAACTATTTCACTGTATAACCACTTCCACTCAGATTACCATCAATCCATTCCTAAAGGAGCAATCCCACTACTGGCATTAGCATCATCTGCAGCACCACGGAGCTCATGAAATACATCATTAAGCTCTATGAGATTATTCAGTAGGGAAGAATAAAGGACCTTGTATCATCTTGAAGTTGTAGAAACAGTATCAATTTAAAGTGCAATATATTTCTATGAGCAGTTCGTATATCACATTCTTCTTACCAAACTGTGAAACTTGGTAGTCCTCAGAAATTCACTATGTTAAACATAATAAACAAGACGAAGCTCAGTCTCCCCTCTGGTATCCCCTGACTTACACCTCAATACAACCTCATGAGGAGTTTTCCTTTCCTTCTCATCCTTCCCACTATTTATGAACAGTATGTATGAAAACAGAATTTTTTTAAAAAGAGACTCTACAGCCACCGAAGCACTAATTTTTACAGAAAGGTATAATTAGGAGCTCAGTCTCTGCTTGAGTTCTGCAGCAAGGCTGGCTATGTTATCACCTTGCTATCTGTCGGGAATGGCATACACTAGCCATCAGAGAAAAACAGAAGTCGGAAACGCCATACCTCCACACCTATGGCTTATTAGCTCTGTGATATCAAAAGCTACCATTTCCTCTCTTACCAGAGAAAAGCCACCTCCTGACTGACAGTTCAAGGATCAAAACTTCAGCAGGTTTTCTTCTCTTTCCTCTACCCTTAGTTGCTCTTCTGCACACCTCACATTGCCTTTAGCAGCACTTCTGAGACATAGACTGAGCAAAGCTGTGAAAATAACACAACATCCCACTCACTGCCCCCATTCTGCCCCAGGCTAAAGGTTTCTTCATCTCTCTTTTCTGACTGGCAAGCTAATTCCAACTGGAGAGGTAACTATGCCCTTGATTAACCCTTTCTGTGCTGATGAGTATGTTAATTGATGCATGTAAATAGATACCTACCTATTTAAATATGTATATACATAAAGATGACTGATGCACCTTTTGTGTTGCAGAACTCCCCCTTGAATGCCAATATTCTGCATTCCGAAATCAGCTTTACAACACAGCATTCACTGATTATAACTATTCAGAGATCCTTGTTTTACTGTCCTCTGCCATTTGTATCGTTACGTGATAATGAGTTTTTCATTCTGCTTTGTGAGGTTGTTCCTTTTGAAAAGCTTTATGTAAATATTGTCACTCTGGCACTTTAACATTGCAATGTTGTATCTGCTATTCTTTTCTACTATTTCAGGATGAAAACATATCAGAATTTGATGTTTCAGACAGGAATGAAAGAATATAATGGAAATCAACGAAACAACACCACTCTTTAAAAATGTTGTTAAATTTACATCATTTGTTACGGACTGAATTGTTGCTGACAGGCTACTGTTAATCAGTTTCTCTGTACCTCCCTGAAATCAGAGTCTCTGTAACTATAGATATGTTTCCCCAGGGTGTAGAAATGTTTCCTAGCTTCTTTTTTTTTGCAAATGTGAATTCAATATTCATAACTCTAATGATTTGATTTATCTTGCAGCTCACCAATGTAAGATGCAGTCACCTGTATTTGCAACTGTTTTCCTTTGGCTTTGCAAAATGATGAGCAGGTCAAAGGTGACTATTGGGTTTTAGAGACAAAGCTGAGGGGCACAAGGGCTCACACAGTGTTATCTTTACTCTTTCTGGTCAAGGGTAAGAGTCCAGGAAGAAGCAGAAGCATTCAGCAGCCATTGAATGCACAGCTAGACAGCTCATGTCACCAGCAAAGACAGGCTGCCCTTGATGGCACTGCAGTGTTTGAGAAAGCAGGAGGCTTTCCAAAGGTGTTTGTACACTGACATGCAGAACCTGGGCAACAAGGAACTGCAAGTCCAGGCCAGTTGTGGGGTTACAACACAAGCAGAATCTGGTCGACCTGATGGGATAGTGCACACCACTACAAAGTCATGCATGGGCAAAGACTGTTTGAGAAGGACTGGCAGCAAACAAGAGGAGGGGGAGTCACACTCTTGTGTCAAGGAGTTCCTGTAAGAAAGCGGAGATGTGTCTGTTGTGAGCCTCTTAGTCAAAAGCAAGAGGAAGGAGGAACACAGGATGCCAGGGTCTCTTTTCAGATTACTTGATGAAGAGGGACAGCATGAAGATTTCTACAAATAACTAGCAGAAGTCTCCCAGTCAGAGGCTCTCCTGTACAGACATCTACTGGGAGAGCAACATTGCATTTTCTTGATGACATTCATGGCAATTTTACAACATAAATGCTAGAAGGAAAAAGCTGGGTGATGGTCTAGTTGTCCTGTTGCTCAAAACAGTGAAGAACTGGTGACAAATGCAGCGACAAATGCAAAGAGGAGGCTGAGAGGTATTTAAATGCAACTTATGGCTACTTGAAGGGAGTTACAAAGTTGATGGAGATCAAATTTTTGCTAGCTGCACTGGTAAATCTCAGGAAATTAGGCACAAACTGTGACTTAGGAGGTTCAGACTGGAGAGTAGAAACAATGTGTTCACCAGGAAAGCAATGCATCACTGGAATAATTAACTGGAGAGCTGATGAAATCCTCTGTCTTAGAGGTTTTCAAGACTTGAGTAGATAAAGCCATGGCTGTTCTGTTTGCTTTGGCAATAGTCCCGCTCCAGTGGGATCCTGGAGTAGAGACCTCCAGTGGTTCTTTCTAAACAACATTTCTGTGATTCTGTAACTATATAAATCTGGCATAACTTTGCAGTCTTCTGGAATCATTATTTTACAGTTCTTTTCCTTTATCCTTCAGCACATTCTACCCAAAACAAGTCATTAAGCATATCTGATCATTAAATTTCTCAGTCGAGGGAATGACAACTGATTAATTAATTTCTACTAAATTAATACCTCACCATTGTTTGCTTGGGTAAGAACAGAACTCTTTTTATCCTATTATTTTTTCTAGCTTTTTCAGAAAGTAGTTGCATCATAACAAAGTGAATTACACTACTGGACATTTTCCATGTACCAAAACCAAACATTTTGCTACTGGGCTACACCAGGTCTAGTTACTTTAATGATCGATGTGAAGAGTCTTTTTCTTTTTGCTGTTCTATTATAGTAGAGACTGTTTCTGCACAGATGTGTTGGACAGTACTTTTCCCTAGGGAAGACACGGTGATTTTTATACTAGGCAAAATCAGAAATGTGTTTAGAAAATAAGACAGGATAAATATACATGGATTATATTCTGCAGAAAGAAAAAGTCTGGAGTCTTTTTTCTGGCTTTACTTTACATCAAGGACATGATACTGTAGAACAATCTCCATTATTTAAGAAAGCAGAGGAGATTACATATTCACAGTAAGCTGGTAGTATTGCCCTGAAAAGAATGTCATCTCAGACACATTTCCAAAATATAATTATGTGTATATGTAACCTCATGCTACTGCTAGGGACCATTGACCTATCTTTCAAAGCAGAAATATTCATGAGGTTGAAGGGACAGCCTTTCAGGCAATCTGTCTCTGAAAGTCTGCCTAGGACAGCTTGTATAGAGGAAGTGTAAGTGGCATACATTTTGTAATGGAAGCAGCAGCTTTGAGAACATCTCTGGTTTATCTGGTGGCTTAACTAACTGATGCTTCTGGTGTGGTATGTCCACTACACAGGAAATTCCAGCTCACTGAGGCTGATACCAATGTTATTATTGCATCAGATGTGTAAAAGGAGCAACTGTTTATATGTTCTTTTGCATAAGAAAACTGTCTATGTATTGAATAGCAGCATGGACAGATTGTTCAAAAATTAAGGAAATAGAGAAGGGGTGGGTTTTCTTGAAAGACAAACAAATACAGATTCAGAATCGTCACTGAAGTGGGTCTCAAATTTACAAGATGTGTGCAAAAATCAGGAAAGCACTGGAAAATGAATAAATTTGCCCCTTTAAGCAGGAAGCTCCAATCTTATTAATTGAATTATCAAGCACGCACTTCACCCAAAAAATATGAGAATAAACAAGGAGCACCACAAATTAAATAAATGTGGAAGCAGCTTACAGATAAAGTTTATTATTTTCCTGCATTCCAAACACCTTCTGCATCACCACCTGGGATCAATATCTAGACAGCAGATTAATAATTTTCTTCCTTGACCTCCACAAGAAAATGGACAGGATTAAGTGATGTGCAGAGGATCACTATCAAACAGCGAAGCTGCAGAAATTATTCATACAGACAAATTTATTACAGTGGACTATGATTTTTCTTGCATGTATTAATTTGTCTTCACTTTCCTACCACCGAACATGCAGTTCCTGTCAAAGTTGATAACTGCAAATGTTCAGGCTCTTTAAAACTCGCATTGTCTTATCTCAGATGTTTCTGTTTACCTCCACTATAGTAATTAAGGCCTAGATCCTCAAAGATATTCAGGCACCAACATGAAACTGATGGAACATCAGTGTCTAAATATTTTTACAGATTTTATTCTAAAGGTAAGCCCACATGCTTCAAGAACATCTGTGCTTTCGGCAGTCATTTGACTCCCCCCTTCAGCCTATCAGCACTAACAGGCCATTCAAACATTCCTGGGAGGGAAAAAGAACATCAAGGAATTCTTTTTTTTTTTTTTTTTGGAGGCCAGTACAACCCAGTGTTTTAGTACTGCATTATTAGTACAAGAATAGATTTCGGAACTTGGAAATTCTCTCAGGAAATTCTGATATGGTTACCTTAGCTTTTGGACTGAAATGGGTCTTGTCATTCATTAATACTTGCTGTCATATTTAATTTGAACACATTTGAAAGAGCTTAACCTACCAACACCACTTGCAGGCTTTGAAATGAGCAGGTTTGAGTAGACCTAATTTATGATGGTAAATAAGTTTCATCTAACTGATCACTGCTCCTACATAAGGGTCTCTAGGTTGGCATGTAGAATACTGCAGGGGCAGATGCTTCTCATTGTTGCATGAACATATGCTGCATTGGCTCACGTTAATAAGTGGGAAAAAGTTTCCTTTGCCTCTCCCAGAAAGCCTGTATTTGCATGATAGCCCCTCCTCAGAATTTATTCTCTCCATTTGATAGTCCCACCTTCTCAACCATGCTACTCCAATCTCTCTCATTCATTCCCTGGTTCCACCATAACAAAACACTTAAAAAGGAGAAAAGGCTACTTGTCTATGGTGTGTGCACACAACTTAACACGTCAATTTATATTATTTTGAAAAAAGTATTTTTGGAAAAACTGAGAAGACCTAACTGAACACAGCTTTCTTAAAGATCTCTCACACTCCATTTGCATACTTTGTCATCTCTTGAACCAGCATAGCAAACACTACAGAGGGAACTGTTTGTTGAAGATAAAGGTGCAGTAGCTTTCCCACTTCCTGCTCCTCCCCCATTATCCCTTGTAGGTTGAACTTTACATCAGGTCTAACAAATTAATTTAGTTTCCCTTTAGCTCTGCTAACCTCACTTTCTCAATTTTGGGGGAAAAACTTCAGCTGCTACAGCTGCCACATTTTTATATGTTTGGTTTTAAACATCCAACTAGATTAATATTTCTTGGAACCTCTCTTAAGTGTCAGAACTTCTTAAATATTTGTGTAGTAAAAAGTACTATTACTCATTACTGCAAAAGGTTTTGTTTTCTGACAAAGAATTCAGAACTTTGTGCAAGCTGGGAAAAAAAACCACGCAAAGACAGGAAATGATTAATAAGATATCACTGTGAATAACTAAAATATATTTCCAATATTTATCAAAAATGTTTGATCATTCTTATATTTGGGTGGTTTTTGAGTCATAACCTTCCCGATCCAGAAGATGATCTTTAAGTAGTTTTTTCTTGGATGGGTCCAATCAGAGACAAGAATTTCATAATAGATAATATATTATACTGGGTTTCCACTGGTCTTTGTTCTAAGTTAATGATAAATAGGATAATGTAACAATTTTCCTTAATTGAGCAACCACTAACATGTGTATTACTTTTACAATACGAAAGTATTTAGTCAAGTTAGATACAATTATTATCACAAGAAATTTATCTCAATACTTGATGTCATCACGTTCAATGTCTGTAAGTATCAGCTGCAGAAAATATAGAAGTAGTATCTATTATTGCCACCTCCAATACCATGATTCTGGGCCTAAAATTTTTTTGGGAAAAAAAGTTAATTTGATAGCTTTTTCTCACCCTTTAGTACTTTTGCCCTCTCCTAAGACCACCAGAACTAGAATATTACTGAAGGAAAGCTGAGATTTTCCCATATGCAGCACATTTTGATATGACACTGCATCTACCATCTGTAAAAAGGAAGAGAAATTAGGTGGAGTACATTCTAGGACAAAATATTGAATTTAAACTGAAAGAAAATTCCCAGACCAGACTCACATTCCTAGTTGCTAAATCATATCCTTATCAAGACAAAAACATCACTGGTTTTCAGGTGACAATTTCTTATGAAAACCAGAACCTGCTCCAAGCCTGGAATTTACTAAACAAAACCAGCAATGACAATGAAGAGAATTAAACCTTAGTCCAGTTTCTTTCATAACTATCACTAGTAAACTAAAGCCTCATAAAACCTGAGGCAAGGCTTCAAAGAAGTCACTGCTTTAAACTTGGTAGAGAAGACAAGGTCCTACAGTTTGAGGGGAAGCACCCAGAACTCCTTTCAACAGGAGAAGCACCAGGAAATGAAGATCCCTCAGGTCTGCTGGTGTTATCAGGCCACTCGATGGTGCACATTGTCACTTTTGTCCACGTTTACAGTAGCCATAGAAAACAGGGAATCCCACAGTACACTCTCCTCACCTCCCCATCCCTCTCCCACTACCCAGCGTGCTCACCTTTCCGTTTTCCTCACAGAGTCCCATCTGCCCTTTTCTCCTTTTTCCACTTTACTCCTTTTCACTTTAAGGGGAAAAGTATTCTGTTCCCAAGTTTACCTTTGCCCACAGAAGATTTTGGAAAAGTCTATGTCAGGCTGGAAAATGGGATACCCCTGCACTCCTGGATCTGAGATTTAAAAAGTATTTTCATAACTATACATCTAGACATTATCTGAAAAACAATTATGAGGATGAACATCCAGAATGCAAACTCAATCTACATACTGCCCATCAAGCCTAGTATCTTACCTTCTACATAATTCTACCTGGAGAAAAATATTACTGGTGAAGAGAGAACTAAAGTTGTGATGCCTGCTCAGTTGTTCTATCTTCAACTAAGAACATTTTTCAGTTTTGAAGTTTCCACTGAAAATAAGATTGCAATCAATGATCCGCAGTGTTCAACATGTCATCATCCTGCTTCACAGCTTGTATTCAGAGGTCAAGGGTAGAAAAGACTCCATTTCATTACATTTTTCATCTGTTTCATTTGCTCCTAGAAATGGGAAGCAAAAACAACAAATATGACAGGAGCCCGTGCTGAGAGAAAAGTTCACTGTTTGATATCCCAGGTAAGTTCTGCTGTGCTCTGATTTTCTCTCTTAGTTTGCCACCACTAGCTGGGACTGATGAAAATGAGCAAGCATGAACTATAAGTTTCTGGAATGTGTAAAGTACAAAAAAGAGCAATTGTTACTATCTTCTAGTGACGCACGCTTTGCAAATTATATTGCTTTACCTCAATTGCCACATTATTTACAGAATTTATGATGCAAAAAAAACTTCAGAAGAACACATCACACATTATTTGATGCCTATTTCCAGTAATACTTGGAGATAATCATAACATTACCATGTGTGTCTCAGCATAATTAATTTTGGCTTGGACTAGGACTTAACTTCAGACAAAGAAAGACACACAAAATGATGAAAATAAATCATGTGAGCAGCTGACAGAAACTGCTGCCAACCTGCCTCACATGTACTCTGCAACAGATCTGTGATAAAATAAGAGCTACTACAGTAAACAAAAGGAGATATATCTACTACTTGCTATAAAAAGAGGCATTCAAGCCTAAAAGTGTAAAGCAACAATGAACTTCTTAGAACTTCCCTCCCAAGGAAAATTTGGCATAAGGAATAAAAAGGCATTCCTATATAGGGCTGGGTTTTAACAGCAGACCTTGAAACACACATGACACCATTTACACAAAATTAAAGTTATCACCCCAGTAAAACCTGGGCTCAAAGGATGACACACACATGGCAGGAGAATGTTCGTAAGCTAGGCACACAGTCAGCTGTATACGGACTTCCCACGCCAAGCAG